>NW_005366017.1:758208-769183 GCF_000412655.1 Myotis brandtii | reverse complement strand
AAATTCCTGCAATAACAACATTTTAAAACTTTTTAATAAAAAGATAGGAAATTATTAAGACACCAATTGTATTTCAGATCTTTGACTATATTATGCAATAGATTTCATTTTTCATGAACTGTCTTAGCTTTTCTACTTGTAAAGTAGAGGTATTGATGAAAAAAAAGCATCCCTATTATTATCTTTTGTCAGGACATGGATCCCTGGCCCCAGTGCTTGTGATTAAGGGAGCAATATCAACGTTGAGGATCCCCCAGGTCATTCCAAGCACAGGAAATTAAGCAGAAAGAACTTCCTGGGACACCTTCCCTCGTTAGAGCTGACTGGCTCCAGGACCACCTGGGACCCACCCCATAGTCTTTACACCCTAAGGAAGTCTGCAGTGGAATTCTTGGAGTAGATATGCCTGTTGAGGGGTATTCTCCTAAAATAAGTATGACCACACTCCAAAAGAGGTAGGATTATGCATGTGGGTCTTTGAGAAAGCGAAGTTACAGAGGGTCTGTGAACAATGGAAAAATCAGTGGAGAGTCCATGGATCCCAAGCCAAGGATCATCAGAGTCTAGGACTTATTCCACTAAACTAAGTTTTCTCCACCTCCTCCCCCAGCCCACTTCCACCCACCCTCAGTTATAATGCTGTCTTAGAGAGGCCTGAGCAGCTAATGGAATAGTTTTCACTCAAGCTTTGGCCTGCAAACCCCTGGAGAACTAATTTGATTTCTTTCTTTTTAAATTGGATTTCCCCAAATCATCTGCTTCCCCTTTGGCTATGCAAACAGGATCAGATCTTATCCCAGTGTAGAATCTTTCCTATTCTGAAAGGCTCCCAGGAGCCAGAGCCGACCTTCTGGCCAAGCAGGGCAATGAGGGACCAGTAGGGCTGTTCTAACACACCGTGCAAGGGCGGTACTGGTTCGAAACTCTCAGAGGTTCCCAGATGAAATCCAGCTCAAGCGTCAAGTAGCAGTCACATCCTTTTGATAACCTCTTCCAACACCCCACCCCTCATGACCAGCTCTTACCATGTCACATGCACTCCCCCCTCTTCCACAATGAGGTCTGACTAGTCAGCAAGGGGTTTCACTAGCATGGAGGAGGCTCATTTGGCAGCTAGCTGGCTGCATAGGAGGCAGATGCTGCAGCAACAATATAGGCACATGCAAGAGGAAACACAGATTAGATGATTCCCAAAATAAGTAACAATTTTCTCTACCAAGAGTCCTGATCCCAACCATTGATTTACTAAGTCCCCTAGGCTAGAGAGTTGAATCACTAAGGGCATTTATTAGAGTCCTCATGTGATTTAATAAAGATGATACATTAGCAAATTCATCGGATATGAACACACAACATTCTGTTTGAATAACGTCATCGGTGCCTTCTTGTGATGCAGTAGTAATGTCCAAAGCCATCCTATTTTGGAGGACAGTTTGTCTCATTAGAGACACTTCAGTTTTCAGTACAGACAGGCTTCTCTGGCTATCGTTAAGGCTTGCTGGGGAAGGGTGAGGAAGGAGAGGAGCGGGGAGGATAGAGAGCAGAGGAGGAAGTGAAGGAGGAAGAGGAGGAGCACACAACTTCACTGAAACAGTGGTGAGTGGCAGCTACAATGGTTAGTAGTTCTGGTGTTTGGACAAAAGGCACTAGCATTTACCTGAACACCATTGCTTTGGTTTAGAAATTAAGAGGTGCCAACGTTGCCTGGTCCACTTTTTTTTAATCTTTGAAGAAGTTATCAGCAATGAAGAAAATGAACAGGAAAAGAAAGATGCAAAGATGGTATTTCAGCAAATCAAAGTTAAGAATCCTCTGAATCTCTTCAAAACAAACCCAACCCCATGATGTCAAAAGAAACTCAGGGGAACTTTTCCTATATCTTCTACCATGCTCCCTGGCCCCTCTAGACCTAGGAAAACTTAGACTCAAATTCAGTGGCCATCGCCCTTTTTTATCAGGCTACACCATCATTTCCTTCTGGACCAGCACGGAGTCCCCCATCACCTCCTTGCTCCCAGGTCCTGGTGATGCGGATGTGATGGAAGGTATGTTTGTAGTTTGACTCATGAGTGACATATTGGGCACCCTCTGGGTTTAAAGCAAAGGCAGCGGAGGAAGGTCACAGCCCTTCAGTTAAGTACAGATATCTCTCTCCCAGGGAAAGTAGTTTATCAAACCCTGGATGACATAAGCAAATGTTTAATCATTTTCTTCATAAATAAGTGGCTGTTAAGTTTAGTGTAATTTACATCTCCTTTCAATTGCAGTGGGTTGGAAATTGTTACATTACCAATGTATGATTAGAGTCTGGTCAAGAAGACATGATCCGAAATAGGTAATTCCTCAGAGTGAATTTGACATAGGGAATTGGTTAAACAAGTTTTGGAAGACTGCAAAATCAAAACGAGAGCAATGGGGGAAGGCAGAAATAATAACCACAGGAAACAGCTACCAGCCTAGGGCTGGGGGCATAGAAGGAAGGGGTTGGGACCCAGACCTCAAGGAGGAGCCATGTCCCTGCTGCTGTGGGGACCTCGGAGGGCTGTGAAGAGTCTGATTCTGAGAATAGTGCACTCTCTGCCTCTGATCATTGCCGGAAATTCCTAAAACCTTCTCCAAATGGGAGCTCAAAAAATGCAGTGAGGTGAGCAGAAGTAAACAGACAGGAGAGGAAAAGCTGGCCATACCTTGTTGGCAACAGCAGGCCTCCACTGGCATAAGGAAAGTGGCGATAACTTTGACTATAATTGGAAGTTTTGACTATTACCTGTCACTGCACCCTGCAATTCTGGAATGAAGACTGTTTGGCAACTCAAAGTCACTGTAGTACTTGTGAAAATAAATAAAGAAAACCTTGTTCAAATAGAGTCAGGAAGTCCTGAAAGTGTAGCTCTCATGAACATATGACCTGCTGAGCTTACTTTACAAATTTGGGCAGGAAGAAGCTTATTTTACTACCCCAGAAACAACCCAGCAAAGGAGAAACCACCACATTCAGCCAATGAGAAGCCACTGCCACTCTGAACTCTCATTCTCCTCCAGTGGACTTTTGCTCATAGTCACCCCTCCCAACTTTCCCCTTTTTCTCCATAAAATAACTTTTCACCATAGCCGGTTGGGCTCAGTGAAAAGTGAATTTGACATAGAGTGTTGGCCCTCGGACTGAAAGGTCCCAGGTTCAATTCCAGTCAAGGGCATGTGCCTTGGTTACAGGCTCGATCCCTGGCCCTGGTCGGGATGCTTATGGGAGGCAACCAATCCATGTGCCTCTCTCACATTAATGTTTCTCTCTCTCTCCTCCTCCTTCCCACTCTCTCTAAAAATCAATAGAAAAATATCCTCAGGAGAGTATTAAATAAATAAATAAATACATACATAAATACATAAATAAATAAAAGAACTTTCCCCTTTTTTGTTCTTGTCTGTGGTTTGCTATCATTTGCATGTCTCAGATTGCAATTCCTCTCCTATTCCCAAATATACTGATTTTTGCTGGTAAAATAACTGGCTATTTTATTTTGAAATTTGACAAACTTTATCCTAAAAGTCATCAGGAAAGTCATGGGACTGCCGCACACCTAACCTGGGCAAAGAAGGACTGCCCCCACAGAACACAACTTAAGAATAGGGCAAGACCAAAGAGAATGGCTGTAAGATTGCAACCCATGAGCCCTACTTGTTTGGCCTACTAGGTGCCAATATAAAGTGCCTGGCACATAGTAGAAACACTATAAATGGCCTTATTATTGAAACCTAGGGCTCTGACCCCTCCCACAATGCAACACTGACCATTACATAAGAGTGTTAGAACTCCACCTCAACAAAAGATGACAAAATCCTCAGCTCTCAGTTGTGCTGGGAGCAGCACTGTCTGAAAGAGTACCACAAGCTCAGCTTTCCACAACTTAACAGACTGCAACATCCCCTGGGCTCCAGTCCCACATCCACAATGGCTAGCCCCAAGCAGCCTCTGGGTCCTGTCATTAGCAAAGTTGCTTCCATATTTGTCCTATAAAGAAAAGCAGGGTCTTGCTGACCTGGTGCTTGTAAATTTTCCCTTTCCTCACCTTTTCCATGCCATGGGATGCTGTGGAATTCATCCTGAATCCCAGTGATTAACAGGTGGGGACCCAGGTGGAGGCCATCTGCATAACAGTCCCCAATCAACACTGGGGAACACAAAACAAAGTAGATTGACACAGATATTCACAGCCTTCTATATTCTGGTCTCATTCTTTCTACCCAGATTTATATATCTCTCCACCCCAAATGCAGGCCCTACCCCAATTGGGTCTCCTTTGAATCAGCTCCTTACCTTAATACACACTGTGCCCATCACCACTCACTGAAAGGCGGAATTGTAAGTCCCGCCATCCATGAAATGTAGTGATTTGTAGTTGTATTGAAGCATGAAATCTGAATGTCATGCTGTGAGGATGGTCTGTAAGAGTGAATCAATCAGCAGGAGAGGGAGGCTGTGTGGTCCAATTGCCAAGGCTTGGCTGGGGAGTGAAACAGACCTGAGTTTAAATCCTGGCTCTGCCACTGAACCACCTGAGGCAAACCATTCAACTTCTGAACCGCTGGCTCTCCTCCATAAAGTGGGGGGGGCAATCTGTACCTGCCAGAGCTACAGAGCAGGGAAAGGGGCTCAGTAAACAACGGCTGACCTTAATAGTGTGCTGCTATTCTCACTAATGAGCACACTTGGAGAGTATGAGTGAGAAAACCTGACCCCTGTGACCTAATATCAGAGGCAGGTTGCTAGGGCTACTGAGGCAGGTTGGGATGTACTAGTGGGGGAGAGGGGGGCTCCCCCAAGAGCCAGGTGCAGGCTCTGGGCTGGGGAGGGGCAGGAAAGGGTTAGAACTAGAAGTCTGAGCAAGGAGTAAGAATGACCTTGCTGTATCCTCTGCAGACTCCTGGGACATTTTTTGAAGAGTTTTAACCCTGTATTAACATCTTTCCCTCCAGCACTACCCCTGTAAAGTCTTGGTGATTTCAGGGTTCACAATAAAATCTTTCCAATGGCCTGGTGTCTCTCTTCTTCGACCTCCTCACCCGCTTTCATGGCCAGTGGCTTTCAAACTTGTTTGTCCATGGCCCAACCATATGTGTGACTCAGTGCACACACACACATCATATATAAATACCCACGTCTACACATACATAAATGAAATCAAGTTTTATAATATGATACTTACCCTTGCTACATGCATTGTGCTCTGCTATTTCCTATTTTGTTCTATTTCATTTTTATAGATGCACTAACTTAATTTTGTGATTCATTAATGGTTCTGTCTCTCAATTTGAAAAACACTGCCCTAGATTTTTTTCATTACATCACTGCAGTTTTAGAGACCAAAAAGCTGGGGAGGAACAACAAGGAGACTGAGATGAAGTAGCCAATGAGGTAGAAGAACAAACAGACCCTTCATTAGCACAATCCAAATACAGTCATGTGCCCCATAATGATGTTCCTGTCAACAGAGGACCACATATAGGACCACATATAAGATTATAATGGAACTGAAAAATTCCCATCACCTCGTGACATCATAGCCGCCGTAACGTTGTAGTGCAACACATTACTTACTATAACTTTTTTACCTGATATAATTTAAAAGGTTATAAAATACTAAAATAAACTAATTTATCATTGAAAAAAGAAAAAATTTTAAATAACTTTAGTGTGGCCTAAGTGTGCAGTATTTATAAATCCACAGTAGTGTACAGTAATATCCTAAGCCTTCATTCATTCACTCACCACTCACTGACTCACCCAGAGCATCTTCCAGTCCTGCAAGCTCCATCCATGGCAAGTGCCCTATACATATGGATATATTGCTTTTTAAACCTTTATACTATATCTTTATTGTACCTTTTCTATATTTAGATATGTTTAGCTATACAAATACTTACTGTTGTGTTACAATTGCCTACAGTATTCAGTACAATAACATGCTGTGCAGGTTTGTAGCCTAAGAGTAATGGGCTATACCACATGGCCTAGAAGTGTAGTAGACTATACCATCTAGGTTTGTTTAATGCCCTCTATGATGCTCTCACAATGCAAGACAGAATCACACTCTCTAATCTCTTCCTGTCACTCAAACTCATTGGCTCTAGTACTCCAAGTTCAACTATTTTCCAACCCCACCCAGTGCCTCCAATCTTACCACCTTCCTCTCATGATGTCACTTCCTCTTTATCTGATTTAGATTACCTAGCTCATAGTAATCATCCGTCAAGTGATTCATTTAATAAATAGTTGCCGAGTTTTCCCACTCTGTGCCAAATACTGTTCTAGATGCTGGGGATACAGCAGTGAACAAAACAAAGTCTCTGCCTGTGAAGACCTTTTCATTGGAGGGAAAACAGACAATAAGCAAATCAACAAGAACAACTAATGCCGAGTTTTCCCACTCTGTGCCAAATACTGTTCTAGGTGCTGGGGATACAGCAGTGAACAAAACAAAGTCCCTGTATGACGTCTGCTGACCACCAGGGGCAGTGCGGTGAGGAACAACGGAAGGCCCGGATCAACCCTGATTGCTGGCCAGGCCTAGGGACCCTACCTGTGCATGAATTTGTGTACCGGGCCTCTAGTCTCAGTATAATAGCCAGTGCAAAACCTAAAGCAGAAGAGCACCTACAGGTCCCAGGGGCAGCACAGAGGCTAGCAAGCCTGGAGCAGAGTGAGAAGAGGGGGAGGAGGTCAGAAAGAAAGCAAGAAGCCAGATGGTCTCCTAGTCTATTCCAGGGACTTTGGGTTTTACTCTGAATGCGATGGGCTATCATTGCAGGATTTGAGGAAAGGGAGCATCCTGATCTGGTTTATGTCTTTAAAAGCCTCCTCTGTTTGGAGAATAGATGGTCGGGAAACCAGGGAAGAGGATTCAGATTAAGATACTATTGGATGAATCCAGGTGAGAGATAATGGTGGCTTGGACCAAGGTAGTGGGAAGGAGGTAGTGAGAAGTGGATATAATTTTGAAGGTATAGCTAATAGAATTTGCTGATAGGATAGTGTCAAGGGTGATGCCAAGGCTTTGGGCTTGAGCAGCAGAAGTATGGAGTTGCCTTTTACTGAAATGGGGAGACTTTAGGAGGAGTTTTGGGGTTGAGGGAGTCAAGAGTTGCATTTTAGATACATCAGTTAAAAACCCAAGTAGAGAAATATGTAGTCAGCATTTCAATATATGCAGTTCAGGAGGGTGGTCTGGAAAGGAGCTATAAACAGGGAGGTATTAGCATCTACTTGATATTGAAATCAGGAGACTGGACGAGAGGATCTATGGAATGAGTGAGAACAGGAGAGGGAAGAGTTCCAAGGATGGAGCCAAGAGGTCAAGTTGATGAGGAGAAAATGGCAAAGGAGACCAGAAAAAAGCAGCCAGTGACAGGAAGAGAGAAATCAGAGTGTAGGCTCCAGGAATGCTGGGAGAGAAAGTGCTTCCCAAAGGCGGGAGCGATGCTCCATGCCAAAGGAGGATGAAGATGCCCAGCTTTATCCGCAATCAGGGAAATGCACATCAAGTGCACAGGAGAGCCCTAGGCGGTTTGGCTTAGTGGATAGAGCGTCATCCTGCGGACTGAAGGGTCCTGGGTTCGATTTTGATCAAGGGCACATACCTCAGTTGTAGGATCCTCCCTGAACCAGGCCCTGGTCAGGACTCATGCAGGAGGCAACCAATCGATGTGTTTCTCTTACATTACTATTTTTCTCTGTCTTTCCCTTTCTCTTCCACCCTCTCTAAAAATCAATGGAAAAATATCCTCGGGTGAGTATTTAAAGAAAAAGATCACATTTATACCAGTTAACTGGTAATAATTTGAAGCCTGTGAAGATCATATGTGGAAAGAGACTTTATTTAGATACAGCAACAGGCTGTCTTATATATGACTGGTAGAAGTGTAAGCAGGATCAACCATTTGGAAAACAATTTGGCTTTCTTTTTGTTATGACGTTACAGGATGACATTATACAATCCAGCAATTCCTCTCGTAGGTGTCACCTTCTGGCCACGACCTTCATTTTGCAGATGGGGAACAGAGGCAAGGAGAGGGGAGGCCATTTGCACAATTAGGGACAGAACCAAGAGGAGAGCCCTTGCCTGGTAGTGTCATGAAAAGCCGTGTCATGTAACTATGTCAAAGAGAAACAAACAGGTTCTGGAACTGTCTCTAGATCACACTGCTGTAAGTGGTGGAGTTGGGATTTGAACTCCAGTTTCACACTTTGAAGCCCTTGCTCTTGTCACCACCCCTTGATGTTAAGGTTAACAGACACCCCAGACAGGACACAGACACAAACCCACACAGATATTTGCATTCCCATGTTTCCATTTCCATGCTTCTCTTTTTAACTTCTCTTGAACCAAACTACCACCTTTCAATTCTCCCCACCCCCAACACACACCCCCACAGTTCCAGACAGATCTGCCTCATGAAAACGTCACAGTGAGTGGAACAGCACACTTTTATGGAGTGCTGTCTCTGTGCGAGGCATGGTGCTCATCAGATCTAAAGGGCAACAAACTTGCCAAACTGTTATAGGAGGGGGACAGGACACAGGCAAGAAAATGGGCAATTACCATCCAGAATAAGAAGTAATCTGATAAGAAACATCTGTATTACTTTCAACAATAAAGATAAATTTCAAAAAAAGATTCCAGAGTGGGAAAAAAGAAGTGATCTCATAGAGGCAGACGAGAACACCAAGAGTCACCGTGAGGGTGCTGAAGCTGTAGGAGGGATCTTAGGAAATACTTCCCCAAGAAAGGGACATTTAAGCAGAGACCAAGGTATGACAAAAGAGTTAACCGAGGAAGGGCACCCGACCCAGTGAACAGCATGTGCAAGGCTATGTTATGCCCAGATTTCAGGATCCCCAAGAAACCACATCAGGGAGCCAGCCAGTCCGATGCAAAAGCATAAGAGCCTTTATTCGAGCTAGCTCGGCTCCCCCACCTTGCCTACGCAGCAACAGGAAGCAGAGAGAGAGAGAACTCTGTGTGGAGAGGGGTTTTATAGGGGGTTGGAGTAAGGGGAGGAGAAAGGGCTGTGGCCTTGCCGATTGGCCAGGCGCAAGTGCAGTGACAGGAAGCAGAGAGAGAGAGAACTCTGTGTGGAGAGGGGTTTTATAGGGGGTTGGAGTAAGGGGAGGAGAAAGGGCTGTGGCCTTGCCGATTGGCCAGGCGCAAGTCGGTGTCTTGTTCCTGGGTGTGGCTAGCAGAGGCTTAGACTTCCGGGAAGAAGCTCCTTGCCAAGCACATGGCCAAGGGAGGGCGTAGCCCTTACCCTGGGGCAAGATGGAGGGCCTAGCCCTTACCCTGGGGCAAGATGGAGGGCGTAGCCCTCGCCCTTTCAGGCTAAAGGCTTTCTAAAGCACTGATCTGATCAAACACCCTCTCCCCACCCCACCCCCATCCCTCCACCCCCATTAGCAGTCCTGCATGGCCTCCCATTCCCAAATGAAAACATCCTAAACATGTCCTACATTCCGTTGGGGGCAACTTTGAATATCTATGGGACATCCAATGGAAGATGGTGAGTAGCGATGAGAGCCAAGAGTCTTGGGTCAGAAGGAAGATCTGGACAGGGGATAAGAGGAAAGCCAGTTAGCACTTAATGACCGTTGACATGGATGAGCTCACCTAAGCAAAGGAGGCAGAATGGGAAGAGAAATGGGAACACCAAGATTTAAGGAATCAACATGTCCCCAGCCTGGTTTTGAAACCAGCATTAGGACTGACTTCTTGTGAGTGGATTGTACTCGCGTGATCGCACTTAATCTCTCTGGCCTCAGTTTCCTCGTCTGTAAAATAAGCTAGTAATAGTACCTACTTCCTTGGGTTGTCTGAGTAGATGGGTCAATACATGCAAGTGCTTAGAACAGCACCTGACACATAGAGCTCAATAAATGTCCGATAAAAGAATAGGACGGGCTGAGGAGCGAATGGAACTGGAAGAGGTGGAAGGTGCTGGGTGTAAACTAGTCTTTCAAGAAGTCTGACTCTGAAGTGGAAAAGAAAACAGTAGCTGAAGGTGATGGGAGGAGGCGGTCATGAGAGGGTTTGCTTTTGTTTTCTTTTTCCACCCCATGCTACTTTGGGAATTCCTTCCTTCTGCATTTAAAAGAGTGACCCTCCCAGTTACTTTGGAAACCCTGTTCACCAAAGTAGTGGTTTCAGACCACCCCCTTCCCCACCCCCGGCGCTGTGGAGGGAGCCCCTGGGGCAGGGGTGGGCAAACTTTTTGACTCCAGGGCCACAATGGGTTCTTAAACTGGACCGGAGGGCCGGAACAAAAGCATGGATGGAGTGTTTGTGTGAACTAATATAAATTCAAAGTAAACATCATTACATAAAAGGGTACGGTCTTTTTTTTTTTTTTAGTTTTATTCATTTCAAACGGACCGAATCCAGCCCGAGGGCCGTAGTTTGCGTTTTTAGTTTTATTCATTTCAAACGGGCGGATCCAGCCGGAGGGCCGTAGTTTGAGGGCTGCCCTGGGGCCACACAGTAAACCCCGCCCACCTGAGGGGAGACTGCCCACCATGCTGGGGAGGAAACCCCACCACGCTGCCCTGGGAACCTCTGTGCTGGGTAAGGTGCACCCCGTGCTACTTAGGAAACCCGCATTCTCTAGGGGGCCCAGGCACCACCGCAAAGGGGAAGGAGCCCCCCTCCCCGCCATGCTACAAAGGGAGCTGCGGGATTTGGAGGGTGGCTCTCACCTCTCCATGGGGTAGAGGAGGCCGCCCGGCTACTTTGGAAACCCTGAGCCTCAGAGAGGCAGCCCCAGTTTCCCTGCGCTTGGGAGGGGTCCCTGCACTATGGAGGAAGCCCCACCATCCGGAGGGGGTCCCGACCCCCAGCATCGGGAAGAGAATCCCCCGCAATACTTTGGAAACTCCTTGCACCAGAAGATGGCTCCCAGCCCTCCACGCAAGAGAGAGAGGAGCTCCTCC
>NW_005366017.1:741609-758170 GCF_000412655.1 Myotis brandtii | reverse complement strand
CCCGCTCTACTTTGGCAACCCCGCTCTCAGGAGAGGGAGCTCGCCCCTCCCCCAGCAGAGAGGGTTTACTTTTTAAAGACAGGAAAAATCTGAGCGTGTTCAAATGCTGATTGGAAGGAGCCGGGAGAGAGAGAGGTTGGAGACTTGGGGAGTTGGGGAGGAAGGCTAAGTAAACAGTAGAGCCGGTCCCTGAGGAGGCTTCTCTGCTCTTCTTTCTCTGCCCGAGAGAGGGCGGGAGGGAGGTGAGGTGGGGCAGATGCCAGTAAACGGGTGGGCGGGTGTGGCTGGGAGGCTGGGGAACCACCTTCTGTTTACTCCCTGTGGTGGAGGTGACCCATCAGCTGAGAATGTGGAGGTGGAGGAGAGAGGTTAGGGGAAATACACAAGACGCCCAAGTCTGTGGGGCGGAGAATAACCTCTCACTCGCAGGCCTGAACCATTCACAGGACAGCTTCTCAACGCGTCCTCATTCCATCCTCCCAACACCCCCAAGGAATGTTCTTGCCTTCCACCTCTCAGTGGAAGGAAACTGAGCCTGAGTTCAGGCCACACCCCTGCACAAGCATGCACATAAACATTTGCACGCCCGTGCACGGGCGCTCACGAAGAGACACACACACGTGCACACACACCCTCCCTAGGGCCCTGGGGAGTCCAGCGCTGCTGCCCACCACCCCCTCTCGCCCTGGCTGGAAGGCCTTTCAGGATGCAAGTGAGTGAGGGCCGCCTTGCTACAGGAGGTTCTCAGATCTGCCCTCCACAAGGAGAAAAGTTAGTAAATGATTCACAAGTGGAAAAAAAAAACAACAACAACAAGGCTCGGGACAGTGGGAATAATATGCTAACATTTTTGTAATAAATGGGGTGGGAAGAATGTGTTTGCTTATATGTGCATAAAACATTTCTGGAAGGATGCCGAAAACTCAACTGTGGTGACCTCTGTCTGGGGAGGGGAGCTGCCGGCCGGAAAGGAAGGAGAATGTTCAGTGTATCCCCTTCTCTGCCTTTTGAATTTTGAAATAAATAAGTAAATGTATGCTTTAAATACAAACCAGTGGTCTATTACGAGTAACACCCCACAGCTGATCTACATTGTGATGTCACGACTGAAAACCCTGTTCTACCCGTGGTCCCTTCGCCCTTCCTTCCTCTCCCCCTTGGCTTCTGGTCCAACTCTTCCCCCTAAGGAGCCTGAGGCCTCCCTGTGAACCACAGGAACCAGTGACACAGAGTGGCGGCCACGACCCTGTGAGTGCGACAGAGCAGACCACGGCAGGCTCCGCAGTCTGGGACTGGCCTCATCCCCTGGTTGCTACAATCACTCCTACTCAGTTAGGTCAAACACTGGGGGATTCTTGTAAGGAACTGACAGTAGAAGGATCTGAAGTATTCCAGGGAACCCAGAAACAGCCACACACGTGGGCCTCGTAATTCAGGAGGGGGACAGTGCTGGGGACCTAGGACACTCCAGAGCCCGGATCACCTGATGGGGGAGGGGGCTGCTGCTTTCTCTGCTCTTTCTGCTTCTGCCCCCTCTACCAGAAGGCCCAGCCCATCACCGTGGCTCCAATATAGGCACAATCCCATCACAGGCCTTTGGGTGGGTGCCATTGCTGGACCAATCATCTGGGGCCAAAGGAGGCAGGGCCACGTGGTTCAGGACAGTTCCTCTCAGAAGGGGCGGTGAGCAGGATGGTCATATAGAATCACAAAAATCCTTTGGACCCTCAGTCCTGGAGCCTTAGTTTACCCCTCCAGGCTGGCCCGGCCTCACCTAACCCCTGGAAACTGTGTTCCTGTGAACAGAGGCGAGGATACCTTCCCCAACTCTAAGAGCCAGAAAAATATCTCTGATATTTGTTACAAGGGAGAAACTCCAGATTTATAAATACTTGACTACAAAGAGCCCACACAGGCACACCCCTCCTCTCCTCTCCTCCTCCGCCACAGACTCTGGCAGCCACCCTACTTGCTGCCTTTGCCAGGACTCCAGCGGTGGTGAAAACATTTGGAGATTTTGGACAACCCCTGCACACAAAAATAGAGAAAAGTAAGCCACAGAAACATCATGGGATTTTAAACCAGAAAGATCTAGATTTTATTTCTCCGTCTGCCACTGACTAGCTATATGATCTTAGGCAAGCCACTTAACCTCATTGAGCCTCAGTTTCTTTATCTGTGAGGTGGGAGTAATGAAACCTAATTCACAAGGTTGGCATGAGAATTAAAAGAAATCATGCATATGACAAAGCACTGATGCTCCACAAATGGCCCTTTCCTCCCTTCCCCCTTCTCGCTCCCCGCCCTTTCCTCTCCCGCCTTCCTGCAATAAATTCCCTCTGTTTAAGTTAACCAGAGTCCGTTTCTGTCAGCTGCAACCGAGAACACAGACTGAGAGAACCTGTGACCTTCTCTTCACCTCCACCTCACAGCCCCCTCATAGTGGACATGTCTCATGTTTTCTTGCTGCCCAACACTTTTGAATACCCTTTCTATGTTTGGGGAATTCCTGACTTGCGTTCCACTTTTCCCAGGTAGAAGCCTGAAAACTAGGTAGCAGGTATGTGTCCCAGGCTCCATCACCCAGAGGCAACTAAGTGAGGTTTCAAATAGTGAGTGAAGAAAGAGTGTGAGGAGGCAGGAACCACGTGGGATGCAACTGGTGACAGGGAAACAGGGGCAGCGGATTTGGGGCCACTGGAGAGGAGGTTCCAGTGGCTGGGGGATCAGTGTTGGCAGCGTGAGATGCACTGCCCTTGAGCAAGGGTGGTGGCCTTCTCAAGGTGACGCAGTCAGAGATATGGTGTGTGTAGCCTGCAAGCTAGGTTCTCTGGTCCTCCTGGAGGTTCCTTGGGAATCAAATGTGCTAAAATAAATTTCTTTTCTGACCAAAGCAATAATGAGTTCTATATTTTGCAACTAAGAACACTGACACACACATATGTACAGTACGTGGCTGTTTTTATTTCAGCCTTATTGAGGAGTAATCTAGATATATAAAAGCCTAAGTGACCATCACAACCGAACAGGCTGCGTGGGGCAACCAGGCCAGCAGGGGTTTAGTGAGGGACGATGAAATGACTGAGCAACAGGCTGTGTGGGGCGACCAGGCCGGCAGGGGGGTTAGTGAGGGCCAAACACATGACTGACCAGCAGGCTGCATGGGGTGACCAGGCCAGCAGGCGGGTTAGTGAGGGACCACCAAATGACTGAGCAGCAGGCTGCAAAGTCGGCGGCGCCCACAGCCAATAAGGAGGGAATATGCTAATTGACTGCCATGCCCTCAAAGATGGCGGCGCCCATAGCCACAAGATGGCAGTGCCCAGTCCCCTCAGCCCTGCCAGGGCAGCAGGCGCATGGCAAAGTGCCTGCCTCTGGAATCCCCCAGCCGCCCAGGGCTGCCCAAGGCTCAGGTAACCAGGGCCAGCCGAGGCTTGCGCTGCCAGCAGTGGCAGCAGCAGAGGTGTGATGAGGACGTCACCTTCCCCTGATCGCTGGGTCACCTCCCATGCCTGAGGGCCCTAGGACTGTGAGAGGGGGAAGGCGGGCTGAGGGACCCCCCACCTCCAGTGCATGAATTTTCATGCACCAGGCCTCTAGTCCTATATAATCAAGAGGTAATATTCAAATTGACCATCAAGCCCTTGCACAAGATGGCCACCCCCATGTGGTCAAAGATGGCCATCATGGCCAGCAGAGGAGGGCAGTTGGGGGCGACCAGGCCAGCAGGGGAGGGGAGGGGAGGGCAGATAGGGGCAACCAGGCCAGCATGGGAGGGCAGTTGGGGGTGACTGGGCCAGCATGGGAGCAGTTAGGCATTGATCAGGCTGGCAGGGGAGTGGTTAGGGGGTGCTCAGGCTGGCAGGCAGAAGCAGTTAGGGGCAATCAGGCAAGCAGGCAGGTGAGTGGTTAGGAGCCAACAGTCCCGGATTGTGAGAGGGATGTCCAACAGTGGGACATCCCCCAAGGAGTCCCAGAATGAAGAGGGTGCAAGCTGGGCTGAGGGACACCTCTCCCCCCCAGTGCATGAATTTCATGCACTGGGCCTCTAGTTGACATATAAAATTGTAAGATATTAAAAGTGTACATTGTGGTGATTTGATATGCATGTACATTGTGAAAAGATTCCCTCATCTAGTTAATTCACACATTCATCATCTCATATATTTATCTTTTTTTATAAGATCTACTCTTTTAACAATTTCAATTATGCCATACATTTTCATCATCTATAGTCACCATGTTGTACATTAGATCCTCAGATCTTATTCATCTTAGAGCTGAAGGTAGTAAAGTCCCAACTATTATTATATTGCTGTCTACTTCCCCCTTCATGTCTGTTAATATTTGCTTTCTATATTTAGGTACATCCAGGATGGGTACATAAATATTTACAAGTGCTATATCCTCTTGTTGGATTGACTCCTTTATCCACTATACAATAAACTTCTTTGTTTCTTATTACAGTCTTTGGCTTAAAATCTACTCTGCCTTTTATAACTATAGTTACCCTTGCTTTCTTCTTCTTCTTCTTTTTTTTTGTTTTGTTAATCCTCAACCGAGGTTATTTTTCCATTGACTTTTAGAGAGAGTGGAAGGAAGGGGAGAGACAGAAACATTGATGTAAGAGAGACACATCCATTGGACGCCTCCCACACACACCCTGACCAGGGCCAGGGATCAAGCCTGCAACCGAGGTAGGTGCCCTGACCAGAATGGAACCCATGACCCTTCAGTCCTCAGGCCAACGCTCTATCCACTGAGCCAAACTGGCTAGGGCAGACCCTAGCTTTCTTTTTATTCTATTTCCATGAAATAGCTATTTCCATACCTTCACTTTCAGTCTATATGTGTCTTTAAAGCTGAGGTGAGTCTCTTGAAAGCAGCATATAGTTGGGTCTTATTTTTTATTCCATTCAGCCACTCTATGTCTTTTGATTGGAGGATTTAGACCATTTACATTTAAAGTAATTATTGATAAGTTGAGACTTTCTATTGTCAATTTATTGTTTTCTGGCTGTTTTGTGATTCCTTTGTGCCTTTCTTCTCTTGCTTTTTTCCCTTGTTATATAATGATTTTCTATAGTAGTATGTTTAGAGTCCTTTCTTTTGTGTATTTAGATAGGTTTTTGCTTTGTGATTATCATAAAACTTTGCTTTGAGATTTAAATAAAACATTGTATATTTACAAAACTATAGTTTATGCTGATAACAACTTAACTTTGGATGCATACTAAAACTCTACATCTTTACTCTCTCCACGCATATATTTTATGTTTTTGATGTAATAATTTACATCTTTTTACCTTGTGTACCCATTACCAAATCAGTGTATAGTTATTTTTAATACTTTTGTCTTTTAACCTTTATTCTACATTTATAAGTGATTTGCCCACCACCATTACATTAGAATATTCTGAATTTAACTATATATTTACCTATACCAATGAGATTTATTTTTTTTATATTGATTTTTTTTTTTTTTACAGAGAGGAAGGGAGAGGTATAGAGAGTTAGAAACATCAATGAGAGAGAAACATTGATCAGCTGCCTTCTGCACATCCCCTACTGGGGATGCGCCTGCAACCAAGGTACATGCCCTTGACCGGAATCAAACCTGGGACCCTTCAGTCCGCAGGCCGATGCTTTATCCACTGAGTCAAACCAGTTAGGGCTACCAATGAGATTTATACTTTCATGTGTTTCTGTTAGTAATTAGCATCCTTTCATTTCAGCTTTAAAATGTCCCTTTAATGTTTCTTATAAAGACAATCTAGTGGTGATGAGCAACTTCACCTTTTGCTTGTTGGAAAATTCTTTCTCTCCTTCAATTCTGAAGGACAACTTTGCTGGGTAGGATATTCTTGGTTGATAATATTTTTTCTTTCAGCACTTTGAATATATCATGCCACTCCCTTCTGGCCTGCAAAGTGTCTGCTGAAAAATCTGCTCATAGTCTTATGGAGTTTACCTTGTACATAACAAGTTGAGTTTTCTTCTGCTGCTTTTAAAACTTCTTCTCTTTAACTTTTGCAATTTAATTATAGTGTGTGTTAGTTTGGGTTTCTTTAGGTTAATCTTGCTTGGAACTTTCTGGGCTTCCTGCATGTCGATGTCTGTTTCTTTCATCAGGTCAAGGAATCTCTCAGCCATTGTTTCTTTGCATAAGCTTTCTCTCCCTCTTCTCCTGGGACTTCTGTAATGCAAATATTTCTACTCTTGATCGTGTCCCATAAGTCCTTTAGTTTTTTTACTCTTTTTTATTTCTTTTTCTTTTTGTTCCTCTGATTGGATGAATTCCACTCTCATGTCTTTGAGTTTACTGATATTACCATGTTAGTCTGTTTTTAAACCCTTCTGTTGAATTTTTCAGTTCAATAATTATATTCTTCAACTCTGTGATTTCTGTTTGGTACTTTCTTTTATTTTCTATCACTTTGTTGAAAATCTCACCTTGTTTCATGCATTGTTCTCCTGACCTCGATGAACATCTTAATGACCATTATTTTGAACTCCTTATCAGAAAAATCACTTACCTGCATCTCATTAAGGTCTGTTTCTGAAGTTTTATCTCATTCTTTTGTTTGGTACGTATTCTTTATACAGTGGGGCCTTGACTTACGAGTGTCCCGACTAACGAGTTTTTCGAGATACAAGCCGTCTCTCGGTTGATTTTTTGCTTTGAGTTGCGAGCTAAAATTCGGGTTACGAGCCAGCTTCAGATACCCCACCGCTAGTTGGCGCAGCGAACGTCACAGTGAACGCCACAACATCAGCCCAGCATCACGTGTCTCACTTGTTCACTTTTGATTTGACATACGAGTAATTTAAGTTACGAGCTCCGTCACGGAACGAATTAAACTCGTAAGTCAAGGCCCCACTGTATTTATATTTTATACTTATATTTCTTCATTTTCCTTGACTTTCCGTGTTGGTTTCTGTGCATTAGAAAAAATAGCTACCTCTTCCAATCATGAGGGAGTGGTCTCATGTAGAAGACAAACATTATCATTTAGCCCAGCCTGAGTGCTTGATTGTCTCTCAAAGCTTTCTCATTTTCCAAGCTGTCTCCTTTACTCTTAGTGGCTCCCAGTAGTTGGAGATGTGCCAAGACCTGTCAGTTTCCCTAACAAGGACGCAGATGTAGGCTAATTGGAAGCCAAACTCTCAGGCAGCAGCTCTTAAAGTATGCAAATAAGCCTCTTTCATGGAAAGATTGGGAGATGGATGTTTCTATCTGCTATCTCTGCACTGAGCCCTGTTGGTCCTATGGATGAAGCCCCACTGGTTTTCAGAGCTAGTTGTTTTGGGGACCCATCTCTCAGATGGAAGTCTTAAAAGTTGGGTTACAAGATATTGGATCCAAACCCTTGGCTCCTTGAGGAGAAGGTGGGAATTGTGCATTCCTTCCCAATTACATGTTGCTGTGCTGGGACTGGATTTTTGGTGAAAGTGTGTCTCAGTCTTTTTTACCCATTTTTATGTGGGCATTTTCTCATTCCTACAATGTGTAGAAGTCACTTGGCTCATTGCTGAATTTCATTCAGAGGGAATTATCCCATTTGTTGCTGTAGATTCATTATGTCTGCAGAAGCAGTGAGTTCAGGAGACTTCTATGTCACCATCTTGAACCAGACAGTACCTGACAGTGTTTATGTTTTTATTTTGTTCCTATTTATTGAATTTATTGGGGTGACACCAGTCAACAAAATTATACAGGTTTCAGGTACATAATTCTACAACACATTATCTGCAAACTGTATTGTCTAAGTTCTAGCTGAGCTAAGAATCAAATTAACATGAGATAGACTAACAGGAAGAAATGTCCAAAACTTATTATGGATATACATTTGGGGTGTCATAAGATATGAGACTCAAAGACACTTTGGGGTTGAGGTTTATATGCCATTTTGAACAGAGGACAAGGGGACGGGGGTCTGGGACTTCAAAGGGAAAGCAGGCAGTTCACAGGCAGATGAGAAAGAACAAACATGTGGTAAATAAATTCTTGCTGGGCCACCCAGAAACAATGGGACACAGAGGGGAATCTAGCACACAGATTTTTGCTTGCATCCTCCTTATCCAGGCACACATAATTCAAATGTGCTAAGTGAATATGTTAAGATTCCCTTTCTGAAGTGGTTCTTCTATTTTAATTCCTTTTTGTAAGGGAGAGGGACAAAGATTCTCAGTTTGTTTGGTTTTTTTTTTTTTTTTGGTTCTTAATAACCAGCTTAAAATCAATATCCCAAAAGGCATATTTTGGGGTGGCAAAACTTTGGTCCCCTTCAATACCCAGTGGACTTGAAGAAAATGCTGAAACCTAGGCCCAACCCCACAAGAATTCTGATTGAATAGGCCTGGGGCTCAGCCTGGGCATTGGGATGATTCCAGTGTGCAGCTGAGGTTGAGCCACCACTGCTCTGAGGGGTGAGTAGGTGGCTTTTAAGAAGCTGTTCATGCATTTTTCTTGTGCAGCTGTATTTTTAAACTTCTGGTGTAGCCTTAACCGGGTTAGCTCAGTGGATAGAGCGTCGGCCTGCGGACTCAAGGGTCCCAGATTCGATTCCAGTCAAGGGCATGTACCTTGGTTGCAGGCACATACCCAGTGGGGAGTGTGCGGGAGGCAGCTGATCGATGTTTCTAACTCTCTATCCCTCTCCCTTCCTCTCTGTAAAAAATCAATAAAATATATAAAAAAATAAAAATAAAAAAAATAAACTTCTGGTGTAGAACTCATTTTCTTCTAATTGGCTTTGAAGGGTGTCCTAGATTCTTCCAACAGAAGTACCCGTGTCACATGTGGGAACTGCTTCTGAAGGAGTCATGTCCCTTCTCAGCCTCTCCTGGCCTCTACCTTAGTTTAAGAGATTTCTCTCCTTACTACCCATCAGTATTCTCACCCACCAGTGGGGCTCATTTCTTGCAGGTTCTGGGCAAAGTGGTTACTCCTTTGAGCTCGTAACCTGGACCTGAGACCCTTGAACCTGGAAGTTCAAGCCCACCAAAGTTGGCAGAGTGAGCCCTCATGTCTGTCTTCTTAACACAGGTCTCCACTAGACTGGGTTATTATGACATGTGAGCTGTGTGGAATGATTGCTTCCTTCCCTCATTTTTAGTCTTGCATTATACCCTGGGGTAAAGCTATACCTGTCATTTCCCACCTTGATAGCCTTTCCTGTTTGTCTTTGAATACTAGGTGTTATCTTGGATTCTAGGTGCACACACTAGGTATTAGGCTAGGAGTCTAGGGACCTGGATTCTGGACTAACGGTGTTCCCTGGGTCATATCACATAACCTCTCTGACTTTCAATTTCCTCATGTATTAAATGGGCTGATGTATCCTGCCACCTCACAAGACTGCTGTGTGGTTCAAACAGGATAGTCTGCAAACATGTGCTTTGGTGGCTGCAAATTGTGACACCAATGTTACCTATAGTCATCAAGTTGAAATCTCTTTCCTAGTTGGCAGAGTGAAGGGTAATTTGCCCTTTCTTAGAGAACACCCAAGCTGGTATTAAAGTCCCTGACAATGATATATCATAGAATCTTGTCTTCCTTCCTCATTGAATCAAAATGTATTCATTGAGAGCCTACTGTATGTACCCAGCACAGTGTTAGGTATTAGGGGATCCTCAGTCATCTCTTGGGAAGTAAGGCAATCCACAGAAAAAAAGAGGTGAGAGAGTGCTATAAGCAGTGAATGCTTTAGGATTTCTGAGGGACAGTTTAGCATAAATGGTCAGAGAATAAATGCTTTATGCAGAGGAGGAACCTGAACCAGACAAGCCCAGAAGAACAGGTTGGAATTAGATGGAGGGAGAGAAGGATCTGGGCAAAGGAAGGTGCCCTGTGAGAGGATATAGAGCTGAGCTGAGAGGGAGAAAATTGGATTGGCAGGCCACCCTTCACCCCAGTTTCTATAGTAACCCAGCTCAGCCGGACTGACTGGGCATGGAGGCCTCTTAGGCACCAGCATTAAAAAAAATGGTGTCATAAATCAGTCACTGAACAAAGTTATGCCCTCTCCCCCCGCTTTTTTTGTTGTTCATTCTCACCCGAGGATATTTTTCCATTGATTTTCAGAGGGAGTGGAAGGGAGGGGAAGAGACAGAGAGAGAAACATTGATGTGAGAGAGACACATCAATTAGTTGCCTCCCACATGCACCCTGACCAGAGCCTGCAAGAGAGGTATGTGCCCTTCCCCAGAATCAAACCTGGAACCCTTCAGCTCTATTCACTGAACCAAACCAGCTAGGCCTCCTTTGCTTTTCTAAGCAAAAAGACCATCCTTATTCCAGTAGTCTCCTCTGAAGGGAGACCCAGTGCCCTACCCCTCTGGAATCCGCCACTCACTAGTAACCATTTTTGATGCACTGACAAGGAAGGATGAATAAAAGCCCTTTCTTCCCATCCCACTGGCATGGGGCCAAGGCAGGGCAGCCACACTTTGATATGTCCTTATGTTGTCAACCCAATAAAAGTTGCTTATTGACAACATTCTAAATGTGTTAGGTTGCCAGGTCACTCCTCATCATGTCTCCCCTTCAATCCTCTCTCCTTCACTCTGGGTTCTCTGGCATTCCCTATGCCGCCTCATGCTGTTACTTCCTCCCCATTCCCTCCCTCCCCAACATAACATGGTCCTGCCCTGCCCAAGTGCCCTCTAGCCTTCACCTAGAGCTGCCATCCATTGTTCTCCTAATAAACAGTTCTTGGGATTGGGATGCAACTAGGGAAATCACTCTGTTTGGGGCCAAGGAGGAAGGAAAGAGGGATGGGATGGAAAGGGTGGGTGATGGAAAAAGTGACTTTCCCACCATTCCCTGGACTTGGGCCTGGAAGGCAGCTCACAGTAGTTGCCGTGGTGATGGCAACCACTGGTTCCCCTTTCAGAACTGAAGAATGTTGGCTGTGCCTTTCCTCCCTACTCCAATACCTCAGTCCCTTCTCCATCTGCTTTGCGACATAGCTGGCTGATCTTTGAGACTTGCTTCTACTGGGCTCCCTTGCCCTCTGGCTTCCAATCAGCCACTGGGAGGCACCAGCAGGTCCTGGAGCATGAGAGGAGAGTGGAGCTGGCACTCGCCTCCCTGGCTCACTTGCCACTGCATTGCTGATGGACAGTGACTTCCTTCTTCGCCTAAGGGCACAGCTTTAGGCCTTGCTGGCTCCTGCCCCCTTCCCCTTGCTTTCTCATGCATCAGCCCCAGGGTGCTTCACTATCACTGGTTGGTTTCCCTCAAGCCTGCCTGTCCCTCTATGATTAGCCCTTCCAATAAACTTCCTCGGTCACCCCTACGGCTAAGTTCCCTCTGTGCTGCTGAGACCTGACTGATACAGAGAATGTCTTAACCACAAGGAAGGAAGGTGGTTGTCTCAGGACTCCTTTCTTGGCGGTCAGGGCTCTGGCAGGCTGGCTGTGTGGGTGGGGTATCCTTTCAGGTATAATTTGAGATGTACCCAGAAGCCTGTCCTGCCCAGAAATAGCAAGGCTGCAATCCTGAAGCTAGAGGGCCATTTCTTTGGATTAAAATGTGTCTCTGTAAAGAGCCCACATTCCCTAGGAAGGAGAGTATTTTATCTCGTCATTCATCTCTCAACATGTCTCAGTTTCATCAGGTGAGAGGTTTGACTGAAAGCTCTATAAATGCAAGGACTGTGTCTGTTTCATTGTGCAGACATGGGTAGCATGGGGCCTGGTGAAGAGTAGCCTTAAACATCTGTTGAATAAATTTATTCGCCATTCAACAAGTGCGTTTTGAGTGCTTACTGTGTTCCAGGCATTGTTCTAGGTGCTTGGGATATATGAGTGAACAGAAGAAAGATCCCCCTCAAGAAGAGAAACAGACAATAAATACCCCTCAAGCAAAAAATACACACACACACACACACATATATGTATATACATATAATGTTGTAAAATTATGAGTGCCATAGAAAAATAAAAAGAGCAGGTTTGAAAAATCAGGGGTGCTAGGGAGCTGTTATTGAAATTTTATGGAGGTTGGTCAGGGAAGGCCTTATTAGGAAGGTGACATTTGAGCAGACTTGAAGGAGTGGTGAGACAGTTCTACAGCTATGGAGAGGGCAGAGTGATACACACAAGAGGGAATAGTCAGGGCAAAGACCCCATGGCTGGAGTCTGCCTGGCACCAATGAGGAACAATAAAAAGCAAAGTATGGCTGACTGGTGTTGCTCAGTGGTTGAGTATGGACCTATGAACCAGGAGGTCACAGTTCGATTCGGATCAGGGCATCTGCCTGGGTTGTGGGCTTGATCCCCAGTAGGGGGTGTGCAGAAGGCAGCTGATCAATGATTCTCATCATTGATGTTTCTATCTCTCTCTCCCTCTCCCTTCCTTTCAAACTCAATAAAAAGATATTTTTTTTTAAAAAAAAGGAAAGTGTGTTTGGAGTGGCATGGGGAGGTAGTTTGCCATGACATCTTCTTGTTTCTTTTTGGGGGCCTGGCCTATCTTTCAGGGCCTCTCACCATGGCCCTTAGGCCTCCAAGGCCTGCCACCCCCACTGGAGAATACCACTGAACCACATAACCCCATCCAGACTTCCGTCCCATGCTCTGAGCAGCGAAATCTCTTCCTGTTTCCTTAGTGTCTCTGAACTCAGAGACAGTTTAATAAGAAAGCAAAGTCTCCTTACAAATGAGGTAAGTGTGGCTCCTAGGAGTTTTATCAGTGGATATTTGAAAATCCACCCACACTGGTGAAATTCAATGCAGTGTAACACGCTGTGTTAAAAACAAGCAATGAGTACATTCTGATCCAATGAGGGAGGCAGACAGAATCCTATGATATGCCATTGTCAGGGACTTGGATACCAGCTTGGGTGTTCTCTAAGAAAGGGCAAATTACCCTTCACTCTGCCAACTAGGAAAGAGATTTCAACTTGATGACTATAGGTAACATTGGTGTCACAATTTGCAGCCACCAAAGCACATGTTTGCAGACTATCCTGTTTGAACCACACAGCAGTCTTGTGAGGTGGCAGGATACATCAGCCCATTAAATACATGAGGAAATTGAAGGTCAGAGAGGTTGTGTGATATGACCCAGGGAACACAGTTAGTCCAGAACCCAGGTCCCTAGACTCCTAGCCTAATACCTAGTGTGTGCACCTAGAATCCAAGATAACACCTAGTATTCAAAGACAAACAGGAAAGGCTATCAAGGTGGGAGATGATGTTACCGACGAGACCTCGGTTTTGGCCTTCTTGAAGGAAAGGTTTCAGTCAAGAGACAAAGTGCAGCAAAGCAATCAACAATTTATTGGCCACAGCAAAAGCACACTCAGATGGGATGTTTATTAAAACTGGGGCAGTGAAGCAAGGAAGGGCTTAGCATAGAAGAAGTAAAAAGAGAACCTAGGCTGGGCTGCTTTGACTCACTGAGAAGTCAGAGAAAGGGGGGTCTTGGAGACAGGTTCAGGGGGTTAGACTATCAGGAGCTGCCATAGCCTATTGCTCCCCTCGTTGCAGGTTTCTGTGGGGTTCCTTCACCCCTGTGAGAGAAGAAGAGAGGGAAGAAGAGGGAGGAGGGAAAGGTGTGGGCTTGCTCCCCATAGGGAGAGGTGCTGGGTCCTTCATCCTGAAGGTATTGCTCTCTCTCTTGCAGGTCGGAATCTTAAGGGAGTTCTCAGGGGAGGATCTCAATAGACTACAGTGGGGCCTTGACTTACGAGTTTAATTTGTTCCGTGACGGAGCTCGTAACTCAAATTACTTGTATGTCAAATCAAGAAGCGAACGAGTGAGACACGTGATGCTGGGCTGATGTTGTGGCGTTCACTGTGACGTTCGCTGCGCCAACTAGCGGTGGCGTATCTGAAGCTGGCTCGTAACCCGTATTTTAGCTCACAACTCAAAGCAAAAAATCGGCCGAGAGACGGCTTGTATCTCGAAAAACTCGTTAGTCGGGACACTCGTAAGTCAAGGCCCCACTGTATTTATCAGCTTTCCAGGTGTGCTCTTTCAGGGTTTCGGTCTCCACTGATTGGGGCCAGGACAGAGTCATTAGTCGATACAGCTGATCCTGAGGCAGCCATGGTGTCACTTGTCTAGTTTTGCTGCTTTTCTGGGCCTGGAGCTGAAACACAACTGAGGCCTAGATGTTATCTTTGGTGAGGAAAAGTCAGGGGACCTAAGCCACATGACTAGCGATATGAAAAGTCACGGGTTCAAACCACATGACCAGTGCTAGGGGAGCAAAGTTACCCTGGGGGCGAGGTCATTGTTTTCCCAGTTTTGCCTTTTGCTGGGCACGAGGGCTTTCCACCCTAGTGACCTGTACCTGGCCCATTGTCCTTGCTTTGCTCACGTCTGCCTAACGGCCTATTACAATGACAGATACAGCTTTACTCCAGGGTAGAATGCAAGACTGAAAGATGAGGGGAGGAAACAATTACTCCACCCAGCTCACAGGTCATAGTAACCCAGTCTAGTGGAGACCTGTGGAAAGAAAACAGACATGAGGGCTCACTAAGGTCCTTGGGCTGCCAACTTGGCTGGTCTGAGCCTCAGAGTTCAAGGGTCTCAGGTCCAGGTCGTGAACTTATTAACGTAAAAAAAATCATTGAAACCTGTAAAGAATTTTGTGAGTTTATTTGAGCCAAACTGTCGACATATGCCGGGAAGCAGAACCTCAACGAATTGAGATAGTGCTCCGGAGAATGGTGGGGTTACAATTGTATTTATACATTGCAATCAAAGGAGGGACATAGGTGAGTTACATGAAATTATACCTAGGTGGGTACAGGAACAATTAACATGATACATGAAGGAACCTGTGGTATCTGTCCTGGGGCCCAGGACATTTGGTTGTGCCCCAGGGACTCCATAAAAAGGGAAGTCACAAGTTACCCAGACATTTCAAGGATATGTTATCATAGATGCAAAAAGACAGATAGGCTCAGTTACGGTAAAGGTTGACCTTGTCAGTGAAGATACTGGCCTAGGACGTAACTGCCCACCATAACTGCTTTTAGTTAAAGTTTAATTTCAGACCATCCTTTGTGGTTACTTTAGGTCTCCGAGTTTGCAAGACTGTCATGCAGGCCTCCCCTGAGCTTGTCAGGTCAGCATGTGGCCCCTTTCGTCCACAAACTCAAAGGAGTGACCGCCTTGCCCAGAACCTGCAAGAAAATAACCCCACTGGGTGGATGAGAATACTGGTGAGTGGTAAGAAGAGAAATCCTTTAAAATGAGGTAGAAGCCAGGAGAGGCTGAGAAGGGACATGACTCCTTCAGAAGCAGTTCCCACATGTGACACGGGTACTTCTGTTGGAAGAATCTAGGACACCCTTCAAAGTCAATTAGAAGAAAGTAAATTCTACACCAGAAGTTTAAAAACTTCTGTTTGAGCGGTGACCTATGAACCAGGAGGTCATGGTTCAATTCCCGGTCAGGGCACATGCCCAGGTTGCAGGCTCAATCCCCAATGCAGGGCCTGCAGGAGGTAGCTCAATTATTCATGGTTCAATTCCCGGTCAGGGCACATGCCCAGGTTGCAGGCTCGATCCCCAATGCAGGGCCTGCAGGAG
Organism: Myotis brandtii; assembly: GCF_000412655.1. Taxonomy (NCBI): domain Eukaryota; kingdom Metazoa; phylum Chordata; class Mammalia; order Chiroptera; family Vespertilionidae; genus Myotis; species Myotis brandtii. The sequence goes on along the minus strand of NW_005366017.1, from coordinate 742,612 downwards.
GTAGCTGATCAATGATTCTCTCTCATCATTGATGTTTCTATCTCTCTCTCCCTCTCTGAAATCAATAAAAATATTTTTTAAAAGTAAAACAAAAAACCCACACAGCTGCACAATGCATGAGCTGCTCCTTAAAAGCCACCGACTCACCCCTCAGAGCAGTGGTGGCTCAACCTCAGCTGCACACTGGAATCATCCCAATGCCCAGGCTGAGCCCCAGGCCTATTCAATCAGAATTCTTGTGGGGTTGGGCCTAGGTTTCAGCATTTCCTTCAAGTCCACTGGGTATTGAAGGGGACCAAAGTTTTGCCACCCCAAAATATGCCTTTTGGGATATTGATTTTAAGCTGGTCACTAAGAAACAAAAGACTCAGGAAAAACCTTTGCCCCTCCCCCTTAAAAAAAGGAATTCAGCCCTGGCCTTGTGGCTCAGTTTGTTGGGTGTCATCCCATGCACCAAAAGGTTGCCAGTTTGATTCCTGGGCAGGGCACATGCCCAGGTTGGGCGCTTGATTCCTGGTAGGGAGTGTGCAGGAGGCAGTTGATAGATGTTTCCCTCTCACATCGATGTTTCTCTTCCTCTCCCTTCCTCTCTCACTAAAATCAATAAAATTATTTTTTAAAGACATTCAGATAGAAGAACCTGCTTCAGAAAGGGAATCAGCATACTCACTTAGCACATTTGAATTATGTGTGGCTGGACAAGGAGGATGCAAGCAAACATCTGTGTGCTAGATTCCTCTGTGTCCCATTATTTCTGGGTGGCCCGACAAGATTTTATTTGCCACATGTTTGCTCTTTCTCATCTGCCTGTGAACTGCCTGCTTGCCCTTTGAAATCCCAGACCCCTGCCCGCCTTGTCCTCTGTCCAAAATGGCATATAAACCTCCGCCCAGTGTGTGTTTGAATCTCGTATCTTATGACACCCTAGATCAGCCGTGGGCAAACTACGGCCCGCGGGCCGGATTCGGCCCGTTTGAAATGAATAAAACTAAAAAAAAAAAAA
>NW_005366017.1:739551-741579 GCF_000412655.1 Myotis brandtii | reverse complement strand
ACCAACTTCTGCGCATGGGCCATGAAGTTTCAATCGCACTGTACGTGCGCACCCGCACGTGGTATTTTGTGGAAGAGCCACACTCAAGGGGCCAAAGAGCCGCATGTGGCTCGAGAGCCGCAGTTTGCCGACCACTGCCGTAGATGAATAGCCATAACAAGTTTTGGACATTTTCTCCTGTTAATCTATCTCGTGTTAATTTGATTATTAGCCCAACTTAGAAGGTGGGAGGAAAATTGTTGTGTTGGGTTTTTTTTTGTAGCCCCACAATTTCAATGTACAATCAAGGTTGAGAATCATTACTCTCCAATGGGCTGGGAATCTTTGTGTTTAACAAATGCTCCCCAAGTGATTCTAATGAACCCCAAGTCCACCTCACTCTGTTGAAAGGTATTTGGGAAACTTTGCTAACGGTAACTTTCTCTAAAGCGGCAAGGATAGTCTACCAAACCAGCAAGGGGGAATAGTGGGGGCTAGGTCCTGGGGCCGTAGAGATAACTAGCAAGGTAACCAAAGTCGCTCTCAGCGATTCTCTTCTGGCACTGTGGCCCAAGTTAAGGGATTTTCAACAAGGACCCGAGGAAAAACTACAGAGCTTAGGCCACTGCAGTAGCAGAGCCAGCAAGGCCTCCTCCCCCAGAGCTGGGAATAACACTGCTCTTCAGACTCCCTGAGGATGCAAACCACTCACAGTATATTCCTGGTGCTACCAAGAAACAACAGACCCAAAATGGAGTCACTTTTGCTAAGCCCCAGCACGACTTAACACCTGACCTAACTGCTGCTCCAGCCTCTCCCAGGAGTGGAATTTTAAACCAGTCAGTCTGGAATTTCCTGGTCAGCATTAGTCAGGTAACCTGACTGATAAGTCCCCCCTCCTGTCTTCTCCTAAGGAATGATGACTTGGCCTGAAATAATCCACTCTTAACTTTCTTGTCCCACCCTCTTTCTGCCCATCCGTTTTGTACAACTCCTCAGAGTGCCCTTCTATTGCTGCTAAATTCATGAGTCCCTCAATAGAGCCAAGTAGGTCTTCAAATTTACTTGGTTTAATGTTGTTCTTTAACACTAGACTCCACCAATACTTAAAGTCGGGGAGGGGGTGGGGGGGAAGTCTGACTTTACTTCCTATACATCCTAGCTATGTGATCCTGTGCAAGTTACCTAACTTCTCTAAGCAGCTGTTTCCTCAGCTGCCATATGGGGATGATAATAGTATTTGTCTTAGTGTAGTTGTGAGGATCAAATGAGGTAATTAATACACGAAGAGCACTTGGAACAATACTTGGCACGCCATAAGTGCCCTATAAAGATTAGTTAATATCACACACACACACACACACACACACACACACACCTGACTGCGTGCCAGGCACTATTTTAGGTACTTTCCATGCACCTTGTGAGTGGGAGGCCGGCACCCAGGAGCTCCGGGCTCCTCCCTGAAGCCTTTGGACACAGGTCACGTCCCTCCCTGGGCTGGACCCACCAAGCAAGAGCTCGGCACCGTCTCTCAAAACTTGAACACTGCATGGTTTGAGCCAAGTCCTCTCCGGGCACCTTCTCCAACCTGCATTTAGGACGCAGGGGTTCCTGTTCCTTCGGATTTACTCTGAGAAGAGGCGAAAACACCCCGCCACACCCCAAAACAGAGCAGGCTCTCTCCCAGTGGTTTTGGCAGGGGCATGCTTCCCTCGGCGCCACCACAGCCCAGCCCTGGCACGGAGAAGTCCGCGGATCCCAGCCCAGGCCCAGGCGGGGTCCTGAGCCGGTTCTGGAGAGATGCAAGTCCCGAAGGAAGGGTGGGGGACCCCGCCCCGGCCCGCAGGGAGTGCCACCCTGGCCCAGCCCAGAGCCTCCCCGCGGGGCCGCGCCTGGCTACGCACACACACACCCCCTCTGATCTCGCCCAGAGAGACCTTTGTCTCCTGCAAGAAAGGGAACCCCGGGAGAGCAGCCGCCCTGGGATTCCGGGGAGAGGCCTGGCCCTGGCCCCAGAAAAGGAAATGCAAGCCACCTGGCCAGGCG
>NW_005366017.1:736804-739144 GCF_000412655.1 Myotis brandtii | reverse complement strand
CGCAGCCAGGCGCCCCGGCCCCGCTGCCCCTGTCGGGTTCGCCGAGTCCCCGCACCCTCTGGGCTTCCAACGCCTCTGCGCGCTCAGACCCTCGCTCTGCTCTTTACCGGCCTCTGAGCCCAGCAAGATGCCGACAGTGAGGGAATCTAGGGGAAAACTACATGGAGTTCCCTGTAGTACTTTTCCATTTTCTTGTAGATGTGAGCATTTTTTAAAAGATGAGTTTCCTGGCCTTCTCCTGGGGACCCCAACTCAAGGCCAGTTTGGAGCTGGACATTGGCACGGCCTCCCCACCCACGCCAGCCTCCAAGAGGAAAGACTAGAAATACCCCTTAGCTCCACTGGAGCCAATCAGCGGCCTAACCTGCTACCTCTGTCCCCACCTGGGACGTGGGTTCTCCACGCCATTCCCAACGTTAAGCAAGTATTTTCATACACTAGATCCTCAACAAACAGTACGAAATGAGCCCTGGCCGCTGTGGCTCAGTTGTTGAGTGTCCTCCCAGGCACTGAAAGGTCTCAGAATGGATTCCTGGGTCAGGGCACATGCCCAGGTTTCCCACTCGATCCCCAATAGTGGGGTGCAGGAGGCAGCTCTCTCATCTATCTCCATCCTCTCTCTCTAAAATCAATAAAAACATTTTTTTTTATGAACTAAATGAAAGAATGGATGCGGGACTTTGGAGCACAGGGGGGCAGGCAGAAGGAATGGTGGGTCCCATCCTCTCCTCCTCCAGCTACACTTATGCCTAGAAATCTCACAAAACTTCCTCATCAAGGGACTCAGTCTTCTTCCACCTCCTTCACCCTCAAGGAGCTAAGGCACTAAAAGTGATCACCCACCTGCTCACCATGCCAGTTCCAGGTGGATTCCATGCCTGGCACCCAGCAGCCTGACTCCCAGCGCTCCATCTGGCACAACTACCCATTTCCCCTGCCTGGTGGGGCCTGGTCCTGAGACAGCAAGAATTCACTGGAGATAACAGGGGACTAATGATGGTGGCCAACGTTTACCCAGTGCCATGTGCCAGTCACATGTGCCATGATAAGCCTCTTATACATATTGTTTTATTTAATATACACAGCCACCTTGGGTAAGTGCTATTATGTATCCATACTTAGAAAAGGAAATAAAAGCTTAAGTATGACTTGAGGACATTTGTAGAGCTCTTAATTATTTAGGCAACACTTACATTTAATTCCACAACAATTCGGAGAATGCTGGACTTCCCCCGCCCCCGCCCCCCCTTACAGGTCAACCAAACGGAAAAGTAAATGATTTGTTCAAGGTCACACAGCTCAGGCCTCACACAGCCAGTCCTCAGGTTCTTTCCATTTCCCTCCACTGTCACCCCCCCACGTCTCCCTGCCCCAAGCAACAAAAGTGACTCACTCTCTTAACTCACTTCTCATCCAGATTCCAGTAGCCATGAGTAATTTAATCTGCTGGTAGCTTTTGCATTTAGAACAAACCTAAACAAATACCCCTGCTAGGCAACCAGCTCCACGGGACAGGGATTTTTATTTTTATTTTTATTTGTAAGAGAGAGAAAGGAAGGGAGTGAGCGAGAGGAAAAAACCATCAATTACTTATTGATGCATTCATTGGTTGATTCTTGTATGTGTCCCGACTGGGGATCAGACCCACAACCTTGGTGTATCTGGATGATGCTCTGATCAACTGAGCTACAAGGCCAGGGCAGGACAGGGGTTTCTTTTTCTCTGTTTTGTTCACTGATATCTTTCCAACACCTAGAAGACTGAGTCTCTGCATATCTTGGGGCTCAATAAATTGGTGTTGAATGAATGAAACTCTACACCAAAAGAGACCAGGCGGCTCCTATCAGACCTCAAATAGATTGGAAGATAGGGAACTAAAGGGTTGGGGAAGCGGCCAATTCTGCTCCTAAACCTCTCCAGGAAGGAAAGACGCCCCCTAGGGCTGCTGTAACTGCCAGTCTCTCTCACATGATGTTTCTCTCTCATTCTCACTCCGTTCCTTCCACTCTTCCTAAACATCAATGGGAAAATACCAACAGAAGAAGATTAACGACAAGGAATACATTTTTAAAAAGACAATTGAAAGCAGAGACTTGAAGAGATATTTGTACACCCATGTTCAGGGCATCATTAGTCACAATAGCCAAAAGGTAGAAGCAACCCAAGTATCTATTGACAGATGACTGCATAAACAAAATGTGGTATATATACACAATGGAATATTATTCTGCCCTAAAAAGGAAGGAAATCCTGACACATGCTAGAACATGGATGAACCTTGGGGACATTATGCTAAATGAAATGAGTCAGTCTCACACAACACACACACCACACACACAC
>NW_005366017.1:726653-736723 GCF_000412655.1 Myotis brandtii | reverse complement strand
GGCCTGGATGGGAGAGGGTGGAAAATTGTTGTTTAGTGAGTAGAACATTTTAGTTTTGCAAAATGAAAGAATTCTGGAAATGGATTGCACAACAATGTAAATGTACTGAACACTACAGACCTATAAACTTAAAAAAATGAAGATAGTAAATTTGATGTTTTGTGATTTTTTACAATTAAAAATAAAATGGAAAAACATAAATTAACTCAAGCTTCCCCTCTGCTTTAAGCCCTATGATGGCTTCCCATTCCTCTGGAAATGAAATCTGAATTCCTTACCTGGTCTAGAAACCCTTCTGTTTCCCTGTCACTCTCACCCTTGCTCATGGTGCCCTGCTCAGCCACTCTGGCTGCCTCTGACATGTGTACCCAGGTGCTATCTTCTCATCTTCCCACTGCAGGCTCCTTCATTCTTTACCCCGGCCTAACACCCTATTCCCTCAGATAGGCCTTCCCTTGGCAACCTATTTGTAGATTTCCCCATTTTTCTATGTTGTTATCCTCTGTTTATTTCCTGCAGGGCACTTTTCGCAATTTGCAGTTGCATAATTATTTGTTTACTGTCTGTGTCCCATTAACATGACCACCACAGCCACCACCTCCAGGTGCTAAGCTCCAAAAGGGCAGGAAACAAAGTTGTGTGTTCTCCTCACATGGCTGGACCCACACAGCCTCTCATACATCTTTGCTAAGGAGTGAATGAGTCTCTCATTTTTTTCTCTGTGTAGTAACAGAGCAGTGAGAGTCAGCCATTCCTGGAACTAAATCCCAGACTCTTAATAGCCATGTGATCTGGAATAAAGCACTTGAACTTCGGGTTCAAAGGGAATGGAATATCTTGCAAGGTAGTTTGGGGAGTTATTATGTGAAATAACATATGAAGTGCTTGCCACTGGTAGATAGATGTCAGCAGCTTAGTACCTAACAGCACTATGTTCTACACCTTCAAGGGGATACATTACATTCTACACTTCAGGGGATACTATTGCTTTGGGGGATGGGGAGGTCACAAATCACTTAGAAAGTTTGATTTAAAATATAAAACCTTTTTCTAGATAGAAAAATGCAGCTAGTGTTCACTGACCATCAGAAGCCTGTCCATAATATCAAGTTAAGAATCCTGAATATAGCAGAGAAAAACAAAATTAAAATGATGGAAGACCCGAGGGTTGGGTAGTGTTCAAGAATGCCTGGAGTAAAGTAAGAACTCTAACTAGACCCACTGGTCCAAAGCAGGCATCCTCAGTTCTACAGTGCCCCCTGGTGGTGGGCTTTAACTATCGCATAGGACTCCCAGGCCAGAGGAGGAAATAAGATTCTGTGGGGAAGTGCTCCAGGGTCTACTCTCAGTCTCCCCCTCAACACTTCAGAGGCCTCTGTCCACCTATGTTCTTAAACATCTTCTCCAAAGCCCATATCTTAGGCATTTAAATTCTCTTGGAGCAGTGAAATGCTTCCAAGGACAGTTTTATCACTAGGTCCTCGGGTAAGACTGGTAATTTCAGGGGGTAGTTTCAGGGGAAAAAGTGATCGAAGATGTTTTTCCCTCTCTTTCACAAATTTGAAATATGGCATTGATTATGGCTGTCACAAACATCTCATTATGTTAATAATTACTGCATTCCCAGTAATTATTACAATCTTAGAGTTTTCAGAACTGCTTTAATCACAAGGGGCATTTACCTTGGCTAATTTTATTTTCCTATCATATGCATATTTTTGTTTATATTTTAAAATATGCTTTATGTGTCACCAAGTCACAAAAAGTCATTAGTGGCTTAAATGTGCTTTATTGACTCAAGTAGCGAGGAAGATAGTAGTGTAGATCTGACAACTCAGAACAACGTCATCCATAAACAGTGAACAGAATTTCAGTGGGAATATAATTAATATGTCTGTATGTGCTGGGACAAAGGAAGATGTTAGAGTCTAACATCTGATCATTTTGCACAATAGCAAAAAGAAGCTGTAGCCCTCACAGTGTGGCTCGGTTGGTTGAGCATCTTCCCATGCACCAGCAGGGGCAGACAGGAGGCAGCCCACCCATGTTTCTCAAATCAATGTTTCTTTCTCTCCCTCTTCCTTCCTCTCTCTCTAAAGTCAATAAAAACATTTTTGTTTTTTAAGAAGAAGCCTGGAGAGTATTATGCTAAGCGAAATAAGCCAGTCAGAGAAAGACGAGTATCTCATGATTTCACTCATACGTGGAATCTAATTAACAAAATTAAACTGTTGAACAAAATAGATCCAGAGACACAGAAGCATGGAACAGACTGTCTAATCTCAGAGGGAAGGTAGGGGTGGGTGGGGAGCCCAGGGAGGTGGTGGGGAGAGATCAACCAAAGAACTTGTATGCGTATATGCATACATAACCCATGGACACAGACAATAGGGTGGTGAAGGCCTGGAGGGGGCGGAAGAGTGGGCTATAAGGGGCCAAGGGGAAGGGGGGCAGGGGGGGGAAGGGACATATGTAATGCTTTCAACAATAAAGATTTTTTAAAGAAGAAGAAGAAGAACAACAAGAGGCTGCAGACAGGAACTGCCACCAAGATTACCTGGAACCTGGGTTTTATTGACTATTCGCCTCTTATCCTCAAATGTATATCAACTGTGAAATGTCAAAATATGCCTTAAATTCATCAAAGCTTCCGTATTGGTTATAGTCAAAGCCTACTGATTTTTTCCAGAATAAGCGGCAAATAAAATTTCCCAGGATAAAAATTTAATTTTGTGTTAAAGACAGAGAAAGGCACCAAACACATAGCACAGCACTTAAAGTTGGACACACTCCTCAGAACAAATACAGGTACAAGACACTTGCACAATATGAGAAGCTGGGCAGGCCAGCTGTGAAGTCCGTGACACAAACACTTAGGGAGGAAGCAGTTTTATCAAGTGCCACTGCTGGATGTCACACAAACATGGCAAACAACGTGAAGAGCAGTCACCATTGTGTGTGCCTGTAGCGTTCGGTTCTCGTTATGGTTGGCTAAAATCCTGACTGACAGACTGTGAAATAGCTTTTAAAAGGGGAAGATATACATGATGGCAAAGAATTTGTTGACTCTTTGTTCCCCTCTCTCTAAAATTCCCTATGACTGGGGAAAACATTTGTGTTACTGGAGATTCGTTTGTGAATGAAAAAGACACACCAGAATCAGTGCAGCTGGACACTGGTTTTGGGAGCAAGAAGGCGGGGAGTTGACATTTTAACAAAAGAGGCTGTGCCTCTCTTTGCTTCAGTTTTCCTTCTGAAAATTGGGAATAATGATGCTGATTATATATATATAATCCCTGGTGGGACTCGAAGGGTCCCAGATTGGAGAGGGTGCAGGCCGGGCTGAGAGACAAACCCCCCCCCCCCCGCACGAATTTTGTGCACCGGGCCACTAGTATATATATAAAAGTCTAAGCGACCGAATGACCGAACGACCGAAAGACCAGTCGACTGGTCGCTGTGATGCACACTGACCACCAGGGGGCAGATGCTCAATGCAGGAGCTGCCCCCTGGTAGTCAGTGCACTCCAACAGCGGGAGCACCACTCAGCTGACCAATGGGTGCCAGAAGCCAGGCTCACGGCTGGCAAGAGCAACTGCAGCTGCATGAGCCTCTCCCACCTCCGTGGCAGTGCTACCGAGTGGCAGCAAGCGCAGAGGGGCTGGGATGAGCGGGAGTGGTGCTGCACCTGGCCCAGGCTCGGGCTTCTCCCCGGCCACCTGCCACTTCGTACACTACTCCATCCCTGTGGCAATCGGGCCAAAACCAGCAGTCCGACATCCCCCGAGGGGTCCCGGATTGCGAGAGGGCACAGGCCAGGCTGACGGACCCCACTGGTGCACGAATCCATGCACCAGGCCTCTAAAAGTAATAATAATGCCCATTTCATACAGTTGTGGTAAAGATTAGTGAAGAAATAGATGCAACGTTCTTAGGACAATGTCTGGCGTACTCAAAGTTACCTGTTATTGTTACCATCGCATCAATGCCAGTTTAACACTGTTTAATTCACAGAGAACCACCAACAGCCCTCAAAATGCCTCCTGAGCCCAATTCAGTGGTGCGGAAATCAAACACATTGTCATCATGATTCAAACTGCAGTCACTAAGGATACATTCTTTTCAACATATTCATGCAGAAATGGGCAGTGAATACAAGAAACTACTTCCTCCTCCCCAACCCTAGGAAATCTGCTGACTCTAGAGGGCAAAGGTGCTCACATAAATTCTATTTTGCTTTAACATTTTTATTAAGATATAATTCACATACATAAAATTCACCATTTTAAAGTGTACCCTGCAGAGGTTTTTAATTTTTTCACTATGTTGTGTAACCATCATCACTACCTAATTCCAGTACATGTTTATCACTCCAAAAAGAAACTTTGTACTTATTAGAAAATTAGTCCAAATTTTCTCTCTCCCCAACCCCCTGGCAACTGCTAAGCTGATTTCTGTCTCTATAGATTTGCCTGTTCTAGACATTTTATAACAGTGGAATCATATAATAGGTGGCCTTCTGTGGCTGGCTTCTTTCACTTAGTACAATATTTTCAAGGTTTATCCATGTTGGATCCTGTATCAGTTTTTCATTCCTCTTTATGATGGGATAATATTCCATTATGTGGATTTACTATATTTTGTTTATTCATCACTTGGTGGACATTTGGGTTGTTTCTACTTTTTGGCTATTGTGAATAAGGCTGCTATGGACATTCATGTGCAAGTTATTCTGTGAACATATGTTTTCAATGTCCTCAAATATTTTCTCTTAATCTTCTGAGGAACTGTCAAACTATTTTCCACAGCAACTGTACCATTTTACATTCCAACCAGCAATGTGTGAGAGTTTCAACTTCTCTACATTCTCACCACTTATTTTCCTTTTTAAACTATTAAAGCTATCTTCGTGGGTGTGAAGTGATATTCCATTATGGTTTTGATTTGCATTTTCCTAATAACTAATGGTGCGGAGCTTCTTTTCATGTGTTTCTTGGCCATTTGTATATCTTCTTTGAAGAAATGTCTATTCAAATCCTTTGCCCAATTTTGAATTGTTGTCTTTTTATGGTTGTTATGGACAGTTCTGTATATATTCTGGATACCAGAACCTTATTAGATATATGATTTGTAAATATTTTCTCCCATTCTGTGGGTTGTCTTTTCACTTTCTTGTTAGTGTCATTCAACCCATGAAGTCTGGCATGGAGACATATTTATTTTTTCTTTGATTGTTTGTGCTTTTGGTGTCATATCTAATAAACCACTGCCTAATCCAAGATCATGCAGATTTTCACCTGTGTTTCTTCTTAAAAGTTTTACTTTTAGCTCTTACATGTAGGTCTTTTATCTATTTTTAAGTTTTTAATATGATATGAAGTAAGAGTCCAAATTCATTCTTTTACTTGTGGATATCCAGTTGTCCCACCATCATTTGTTGAAAAAGCTGTTCCCTCCCTATTGAATGGTCTTGTCAAAAATTAATTGACTTTATATATGGGTTTATTTCTGGACTCTCAAATCTATTCCATTGATCTGTCTGTCTTTATGCCAGTAACACACTGTCTTGATTACTGTAGTTTGTAGTGAGTTTTTAAATTGGGAAGTATTAGCCCTCCAGCTTTGTTGTTTGTGTGTGTGTGTGTGTGTGTGTGTGTGTGTGTGTGTGTGTGTGTTGTGTGTGTTTTCAAGATTATTTTGGTTACTTTTGGTTTCTTGCCATTCCATATGAAATTTAGGATGTTTGTCCCTTTATAAAATACTAGAGGCCCAGTGCATGAAATTCATGCATGGGTAGGGTCCCTAGGCCTAGCTGGGGATCAGGGCCCTCCTTTATTCCGTGCTGCCCCCTGGTGGTCAGTGCACATTATAACAAGCAATCAAACTCCCAGTCTTCCAGTCGAACTCCCGAGGGGACACTTTACATATTAGCTTTTTATATATATAGATAAAAGCAGTTTTGATAGAGATTGCATTGAATCTGTAGGCCAATTTGATGACTATTGCCATCTTAAGAATATTGTTTTCCAGACAACGAACACAGATGTCCTTAGACTTATTTAAGCCTTCTTTAATTTTTTTTCACCTATGTTTCACAGTGTATAAGTCTTGTACTTCTTTGGTTAAACTTATCCCTAAGTATTTTATTCTTTTTGATGTTATTATAAATAGAATTGTTTTCCTTTTTCACTTTCAAATTATTGAGTGCTGATGTATAAAAAATGCAACTGAGCCCTGGCAGGGTGACTCAGTTGAGCATCGTCCTGTACACCAAAAGGTGGTAGGTTTGATTCCCAATCAGGGCACACACCTAGTTGTGGGTTTGATCCCCAGTTGGGGCCTGTAAAGGAGGCAAGCAATCCCTGTTTCTTTCTCTCTCTCTCTCTCTCCTCTCCCTTTCTCTCTCTCTAAAATAAAAAATACATATCCTTGGGCAAGGATTAAAAATAATAATAATAATTTTTTAAAGGTATTTGGATGCCAAAGTTTAGTAGAAAGTAGTAGATTTAGAAAGCGCACTGGACTGTGAGCCGGGAAGTCTAGGTTCTAGTTTTGTGTTTCACCTTGGCCATGTTAATCAACTTCATAAGTCTTCGTCTCCCCATTATAGAATAGATTGCCATTTCCTCTCCTGGATTCCCCACAGAACTTTCATGAAAGCAAATGAAAAAAATGGATACACAAGTGCTTTGTAACCTTTGTAAGCCTTCGAGCAAATGTATGAGATGAGATCATCTTTTAAAAAGCCATCTGTCCCTTTGGCTTTCCTTTCTTTTCATTCCTTTGTGTATGTTCCTACCAGTTATCAGCCTGTTCTCCTCCCACCACCCACCATTGGCTTTGTCTGTTACCCCCACCACCTTCTTGGGGAACAAACCCTGCTTGTTCCTGGTGAAGAAAGTGGCCAGGTATCTCTATCTCTATCTTGCTCTAGGTTCTCTCTCTCTCTCTCTCTCTCTCTCTCTCTCTCTCTCCCTTCCTCCCTCCCTCCCTCCCTCCATCTCCTGGGCTCCTTTCATAATTATTTTGATGGAGTGGGGCTTCTGATCAGCTCGAAGCTGCATAGCTCTTTCTCACACACGGCACGTACATCTAGGCCCATCTGCACAGATCTGTTCCCTAACCCCACTCAGCTCCTTGCTGCAGCCTCTATCTCATCCCATCCCAAGGAAACCCACATTAGACATTCACACACAAAGACTCTCCCAATCACCTTTGCTATAGCTGGGAAGCTCTGCAGGGTTTTGATCCAGAAAAGGGAGAGGACAGCCCTGCCCTGCAGACCCACCCTCTAGGAACGGATTTATGCCTCATTGTTGGTGGCAACCATAGAAACGACAGGTGTCTATGAGTCAAATGGTAATAAACAGGATTCTTTAACAATAGAAGTTACCTGGGACAACCCTGGGAGGGCAGGGCCTTGGATTTCCTGGTTTGGCCTCTGAGCACCTCCTAGAACAGTAGAGCTCATGGATTGTGATATTAGGTAATACCAATGAGCACAGGGAAATTATCTACCATTCTTCTGGAGTTCCTTCTCAAGACCCCAAGCCTCACTTGAACTGAGTTCCCCATCCTGAGCTTCTTTGCATTTCACAAACTCACCATGTTGTCTCTTAGCTCCTGACTTTCCTACTTGAGCTTCCAGTTCCCTGAAATTCTCCTCCTTCTTCTTTTTACTTAGAAAACACCTTTTTGTCCTTTAGGTCTTAGGCCCTTTGAATGTCAGGTCCTTCTCTGACACCTGGAAGTGTCAGCAACCCCATAAATGATGGAATCTTGTCCAGCCGGCATGGCTCAGTGGTTGAGCCGTGACCTATGAACCAGGAGGTCAGGGTTTGATTCCAGGTCAGGGCACTTGCCTGGGTTGTGGGCTTGATCCCCAGTGTGGGGCGTGCAGGAGGCCTTGTATCTCCCTGGAATCCTTGGTATCCAGGCTCCTTCCCACTCTGCCAGCCCTCCAGTGACTCTCTCAGTCTCACAGTCTAGGATGGCAGTATCTGCATTCCTGACAGCAGGAGGGAGACAGGAGCAAGTAGAAGAGGAGCCATGGATTGTGCCACAAAACAGGTCCTTAAAGCCACCAGGAGTACTCTGCAGTTGGAAGGCAATCGATTTCCACCATCACCTTCTTCCTAAAATATTCCTGCCTGCAGTCAAGGCATCTTCCTGTTCTCTTGTCCCACCTGCCTGCTGGCACGCTCCACAGCACTGCCATTTTATGAAAGAAAGGTAGAACTCTTACCAACCATGTGCAAGAGCAGGGTAGTGGGGACTGCCCCTCCTCCTCCACACCAAGGGCCAGCAGTAGGTTGTCTACACAGAATTTTAAAGCAGTAATCGACCACGGGCTGCTGTTCCTTGTTATCACCTTGACCAGCACTTCTAAACATCAGTGATAAAACATCCCTCCCATGAAAAATATTTTGTTGGTCTAACTTCTAAATCGAAACAAAGGCTGTGGTACCATTGGCTTTTGAGCAGGACCAAATTTTCGCAGCCCAAAATATGCCTCTTGGGATATTGATTTTAAGCTGGTTATTAAGAAACAAAAGACTCAGCAGAGAGAATTTTTTACCCTCCCCCTTACCTGCCTAAAGGAATTCAGATAGGAAAACCTGGTTAAAGGATTATAAGATAAACTAAAATTGGCGAACAGGGAGAAATCCAGCAAAGCCTGTTTGTTGCCCTTCCCTCTGTGTCCCATTGTTTCTGGGTGGCCCAGCAATAATTTGTTTACCACATATTTGCTTTCTTGACTACCTGTGCATTGCCTACTTTTACTTTGAAATACCAGGCCCCGCCCCCATTCTTCTTTGTCCAAAATGACATATTATCCCTGGCCGGTGTTGCTCTGTTGGTTGGAGCATCGTCCTGTGGTCGCTGGTTCAATTTCCAATCAGGGTACATACCTACCTAGGTTGCAGGTTTGATCCCCCGTGCATATGCAAGGCAATTGATCCATGTTTCTCTCTCTCTCTCTCTCTCTCTCTCTCTCAAATCAATTTTTAAAAACATGTATTTTTTTAAAATGGTGCCTAGGTTATTCCCTTCCCTCCACTAAAAAAAGGGGGGGGGGAGCATAATAAACCTCAGCTGCCTAATGCTTCATTGGGTCTCACATCTTATGGCACCCCCGCAGGTACATCCTCAACGAATTTTGGACATTGTCTCCTGTTTAACTTTATTATTATCCCAGCTAGAAGAACTTAGAGGTGGGAGAAAATTTTCAATGATAGCTAAACTTCAGATTAACATTTTTTATAACTTATCATTTAAAGAAAACATTATGTTTTATATAGAATTTCATCCAGGAAACTCCACTTGTACAGTGGGTCCGTAGAACCCCCAACTCAGCCACATGGGCCCCTTTGCAGACTGAGTTTATGAGGGCTCCCTCCTTTGGAATCATCCAAGCCCCCTTCATGCGAGGTGGACACCCCCATCCCTGCGGAACTGCATATCTCTGCATTTAAACAGTAGATTAAAAAGGAAGCGATGACCCCACAATGATTTTAAACACAAAAATAAATAAAATTATTTTACCTCCATCAGTTATCGGAGAAATTGGGGTATCCTCTTCCCCACTGGGTGCTAAGAGTGGGGTCCTTATGGTATCTCGAGAAAAAGAATTTTCTAAAACTCGCACAGGAGGATGAGTGATTTTTATTCGCCTGGAATTACCTCCCTGGGTTTTCAAAGTTCCATTTCCCTTAGTGCAGTTATAGAAGTGTAGCTGGGGTTTCAGTAAGCCTAAGGGCAAAGCCAGTGTTCAGAGTTTTTGTTCCATGTTGCAGCTGAGTCTAGTTCAGTATCAGGCTACTTGTAGTCCATTAGTCCATTTATGTGGGGGTCTGCATGGCCATGGGCCATGTGGGCAATACAGGAGCATGTGCCCCGAGCAACAAGAGTCCCAAGAGCCTAAGAGAGTGAACTTCTTTGTTTAGGGCAGTGGTCGGCAAACTCATTAGCCAACAGAGCCAATAATCAACAGTACAACGATTGAAATTTCTTTTGAGAGCCAAATTTTTTAAACTTAAACTATATAGGTAGGTACATTGTTATTAAC
>NW_005366017.1:723575-724254 GCF_000412655.1 Myotis brandtii | reverse complement strand
AAAAAAAAAAAGACCGTACCCTTTTATGTAATGATGTTTACTTTGAATTTATAGTAGTTCACACAAACACTCCATCCATGCTTTTGTTCCGGCCCTCCGGTCCAGTTTAAGAACCCATTGTGGCCCTCGAGTCAAAAAGTTTGCCCACCCCTGGCAGGCAGAAGCGGTTAGGGGCAGTCAGGCAAGCAGGCAGGCGAGCAGTTGGGAGCCAGCAGTCCCAGATTGTGAGAGAGATGTCCCAGATTGGAGAGGGTGCAGGCTGGGCTGAGGGACACCCCTCACACACACCCAGTGCACAAACTTTTGAACTGGGCCTCTAGTAAATAGATAAATTTGCTTAATTAGACCTGCTTTCTGATTTAGCTAAACTTTTTCCAGCCCAGTGAAGCACCCCAACTTCTCTTTCAGGTAATTGTCAGCAACACAGCAGTAAATATCAACATGAAGCAGATTATTATTATAGATCATGCAGGGAGAACAAAGGGTAAAATATTTAACTGCAGCAGTGTTTGACTATATTCTGCACAGTGAGAAAACCTGAAGTCATTTTTGTTTTAAATATATTTCTTTATTGATTTCAGAGAGGAAGGGAGAAGAAGAGAGAGATAGAAACATCAATGATGAGAGAGAATCATTGATTGGCTGCCTCCTGCACACCCCCCACTGGGGATGGAGCCCG
>NW_005366017.1:719680-721470 GCF_000412655.1 Myotis brandtii | reverse complement strand
GTGGTGCCGTTTCTCTGTAAATGGCCAGTGCATGTCACAGCAGCTCCTACATTGAGCATCTGCCCCCTGGTGGTCAGTGTGCATCATAGCACACCAGTTGGACGGTCGGACACTTAGCATATTAGCCTTTTATATATATAGATAGACAGGCAGTCCTCGGGTTACGTCAGACTGACGTACGTCGTTTCATGGTTACATTGCCATTTCCCATTTATTTATAAAAAAAAAAAGTTCCGTCATTTTAACGTATGTACATATGTGCTTTATGTTTTTTATTATTTATTTACCACAAGTAAAGGTCAGGAATTGTTATCTTCCTTTTAAATTTTTTTTACTGTTTCACTTCATTACTGCTGTGTATTGCTCCATGTGAGTGACGTAGGTGCTTATGTAAGTGGGTTCCAACTTACGGCAAAAATCGCGTTATGTTTCACCGAAGGGATGGATCTCCAACGTAACCTGAGGACCTACTGTATTGATTTCAGAGAGGAAAGGAGAGGGAGAGAGATATAAACATCAATGATGAAAGAGAATCATTGATCGGCTGCCTCCTGCATGCCCCCTACTGTGGATCAAGCCCGCAACCTTGACCAGAATGGAACCTCGGAGGGTTCAGTCCACAGGTCCATGCTCTAGCCACTGAGCCAAACTGGCCAGGGCAAATTCTCTTTTGATGAAATGTCACAGACATGTGGCAGTTCTTCATGTTTTCTCTGTCATGTACATATTTTTGTAATGGGTACAAGGTGAAATTTAAAATAAGATATTTTGGCTCATGTTGAAATGTTCTGGATTCAGATATAGAGTAGGGCTGGCGGTATTCATTTCCATGGGCTCCAAACTGTCCAAGAATGCCTGCTTCCTGAGGGGAAAATCCCTTGAGCACAAAGCAACGAAATACTGAAAGTGATGGTACCGTATAGCATGGAGGTGACAATGGCAGAGCTCCATGCCTAATCTTAAAAATATTCATGATTCTTAAAAAGCATCTGGTCAATGTCTATCAGACACTAAGCGCACTCAGTGCCCTTGCTCAGGGCTCAGTGGTTAGAAAGAGTGTGGCCAAGACTCAGCCATCCTGTCTGTGTCTGTTCTCCTTTGCATATTTGCATGACTTCAAGGAAGAGGAAGTGAAAGTTTCACATTTACTTTCAACAGATGAACATGACATTTTTAAATAAAAGGAACATATATCTGAAGCACTTCAGTGTTTTATATTTTTGCAACCATTTACGGACTTGTAGAAAAATTTTTTTCATTAACTTTCACCCTCAAATTATTGGATAATGGAAAATCACATTCTTTTTTATGTAAATTGTTATTCTAACAATAAATATTTGTTCATTGATGCATCTATTTATATCATAAACATAAATTGTGCTTACAATATATCAAGTAATGTTCCAAGCACTTTAGAATACTAACTTATTTGGCCCTCACCATGACCATATGAGACAGATACTAATTTTAGGAAGAGTTTGAGATACAGGGAGATTAAATAACTTGCCCAAGCCACACAGCTAAAAAGCGGCAGAACCAGGATTCAAATAAAGGCTGCCTGGCCCTAGCCAGTTTGGCTCAGTGGATAGAGTGTCAGTCTGTGGATGGAAGGGTCCTGGGTTCGATTCCAGTTAAGGGCACAGCTTCTCCCGTGCGGCCCAGGTCCTGGTCAGGGTTCATGCAGGAGGCAACCAATCAATATTTCTCTCTGTCTTTCCCTCTCTCTTCCACTCTTTCTAAAAATCAATGAAAAAATATCCGCAGGTGAGGATTTTACATATATATATATA
>NW_005366017.1:708046-717485 GCF_000412655.1 Myotis brandtii | reverse complement strand
TATTTATTTATTTATTTATTTATTTATTTTTAGAGACTACACTACACTAACTTTCTGAAAAAATTTAGGGAAGTCAAAGGGATGTTCTGCCCATCTCATTAGGAAAGTACAATCCCAATAAAATTTCTCTTTTTAAGTTTAACATGAATTTAAAATATATTTCTGTTTTGATTAATTGTATACTAATAACAATTCTAAAGCTATATAGTGAGTGTGAGAGCAAGTGGGGGCAGTATATTAATAATGAATGAGTCTAGGAAAGGGGTATACAAAAAGTCACTATATATTTTTTAAATTTTTTACAGATTTTAATTTTTAATAAAGTTAAAATATAAGTGAATAGTTTTATTTTGAATGTGAATATTGATTACATGCTTAAAAGTTACAATTAAAACTATAAAGAAAAATTTTAGATATAAAAAATATGCAAGGATGCATATTGTTTTCCAAAATTCTTTTGGATATTGTAACAAGAGCAAGGTTTAAAAACAACAGTCTTAAAGAACATTTAGGAAACCATTATGTGACTCTTTTGCTTTCACCCCATTGGCCAGAACTTGCCACATGGTCATTTGCATCCTATTTCACAGGTGAGTTTCAAAAAATCAGTCTCTAAGATGGAGATAAGAGAATTTTGGGAAGCACTCTTGGATTCAACCCCTGTAGAGGATAAATAAAGCAAGATTTGGCAGAGGGAGAAGTAGGGAGATAATGCTGTCACAACAAAGACCTTAGCTGATCCCACAGGCAGCTCTGGAGCTAGGATGGCCCTGTAGCATTGTCCCAAACTGGAACAAAAGGGCTAGAATTTTATACTTCCACATTAGCAGGCTGCCTCAGGGAAGGAGATAGAACTTTGAGTGAGGCAGCTCTTCAGATGAAGCAGTCACTGGAAGAAGGAGAGACTAGGCTTTGAGTGTCCAATAAGTGCCCATTTTACAGACAAGAAAGTTGAGGTACACAGAGATTATATAGTTTTCCCAAGGTCATACAGCTGGTAAATGGTTGTACCAGTTATCTATTGCCACATAAATGCTGCATAACAAACATCCATAAAAACTTTAATAACAGGCTAATAATAGCTATTTACTTTTGTGCATGAGTCTATAGGTCAGCTAGGAGGTTCTGCTGATTTGGGCCAGGCTAGGCTGACTTCAGCTGGGCTCACTCATGCATTTATGTCCATGGGTCAGCTTTAGTCTGCCTAACCTAGAATGGCCTCAGCTGGGATGACTTGGCTGTCCTCCACATGGTCTCTCATCCTCCAGAAAGCTGCCCTGGGCTTGTCATGATGATGGAAAGATTCTGAGAGAGGATGAAACACCCAGAGCCTTTGGAGCCAAAAATTGGAACCAATACAGCATCATTTGTTCCACTCTATTGGCCAAAGCAATACCAGGCCAAGTCCAGAGCGAGTGTGGGAAGAAGGCATAGAGCCACAGAGGCATGGAAACCCAGGACCGATATACTACAGAGATGGAGCCACGAAGCAGACTCTTAAAAGCCAGATTCTCAACCATTATTCCACAGCCATCCCTCAGCTAATCTTTTATTAGTAGCTCTTTCAAGTTCCCTCAATTTATGTGCCCAGCACCTTGATGGGCACTGTGAAGGGACAAGGCCCTCCTTTCAAAGAGCTTACAACATAGCTAAGGAGACAAGATACTCAACATGGCAAGTTTGGTAACAACGAAATCAAGACAAATGGTAGCAACAGGAATCAAAGGTAGGAAAGGATACTGTGGACTGGAGAGTTGGGAGGGCCAGCGGGGATTGATCTGGGTCTTGTCAAGTGTGCAGAATTGAGTCAGATGGTAAAGAGGGACAAATAACTCCACTTCTTCTTCCCTCCCCAGGGAACTGACAGAAGGGGAAGGGAAAGAGAGATGGAATGGGGGACCCAGGAGGAAAGCAGTTTTCTAAATCCCCTCTCAGTTGGCTACTCAGCCCCTTAGGATTTCCTTCTACCTGACTTGGACATGCATTGAGTGCCCAACATGCCACAGACAATCATAATCAACTCTTATATGTGTTTACTACCTCCCTTTTGAACATGGTGGGTTCTCAGAAAAATCTGTGGATTTGCTGAGCAGAAAAGTAGACAGCACTCTCAAGGGGAGGACAAGAGTAGATGGCTCTACAAAGGAAAGGAAATACAGCTACCGAGGGGAGGGATCAGGAAGAGGGCTTGGAAGGAGACAGAAGAGAGTAGGCGAGGTCTGAACAGATGTTATGAGGAGTGATGTTTTGAGGACAGGGAATGACGTGTGAAGACACCTTTTTAGGCAATGTTGCTACGTGGTAAGCTGCAGGACCCTATGCTCCAGGTCAACAGCCTTTAGCAAAGACCAATGCCATTTCTCAAGGCTTTGGAAGTTATATTTCTGTTTCTTTGAATGCTGAGATGACCCTTAGGATAGAAACAAGGAAGTCAGTTTTCTTTGGTTTTCTTGCCATACGGCAGGCTTACTCATAGCAAGCAAATTTTTTTCCCTATAAGATGGTTTGGAATAAGACAATTTGAGTTTAAATCCTGACTTTTCTTCTTGCTAACTTCGTCATTTTGAATGTGGAATGTAACCTTTCTGAGCCTGTTTCTTATAGGAGGATAATGTCTAACTCATAGGGTTTTGTGAGGATTAAATGAAATGAAATGTGTCAAGTGCTTAATTATGCCTGCACATAGTAATTGCTTTATTAAAGAGGTAGCTGGTATTATTATCATGATCCTAAAATTTAGTATTATTATCCTCATTTTACATATAAGGATGAAGACTTAGAGAAATCAAGTCCACCTTCCCCCAAAACCCTTGTGAAGGGCTTGCCCTTGAACAAAGACACTGACATGGAACAAAGAACAGTGGGAATGCATAAGGCCATGACTGAAGGATGAGAAGGTTTAATGCAAAATTAGGGTGGAGACCAACAACAAAAGAGGAGAGAGGTCAGAGGAAGACAGCAGGACTAAAAGCTCACAGAGGCCTCCTGTTTGGAGGCCAGTGGTTGGAACAAATGCCCACACAAAAGTCCTATTGGATGTAGGGATTGGATCCCAGCTGTTTCACATGCTGGCTTTGTGGGTTTTTAAAATTATTTTATTTATTGATTTTAAAGAGAGAGAGAGAGAGAAACATCAATTTTTGTTTCCACTTATTGATGCATTCATTAATTGATTCTTATATGTGCCCTGACCGGGAGTTGAATCCAAAACCTTGGCATATCAGGACGATACTCTAACCAACTGAACTACCTGGCCAGGGCCCAGCGGTCACTTTGTGATCTTAACCAAGTTACCTTACCTCGGAGATTCAGTCTTGCATCTATCAAAAGGGGTAATACCAGGAGTACCTGCTTCATTGGGTTGATTAGTGCAAACTGAGCATCCAGCACAGTGTCTGGCACACAGGATGGGTCCTGAGACCCAGGTGCCCATATGAACCCAAACTGAGAACCTGGGTCTCTGAAGGATCAGGTTCTGGATCCTGCTAAAATGACCCAAATTGCAGTTCAATTATCCAAAGAGGGGTTCATGATACAGAGAAGGATATTCTCCAGAGCATGAGGACATTACTTTAAGCTTGAGCTGGAGGTATTTGGATAAGACACGCAAATGAACTTCCTGAAAATCAGGGTTGTCAAATTATATTAGAAATAATAGTTTAGGATTGTTGTGTCAGCATCTACTCTAAGAGTAAAATATCTGCCCATCTTCCTGGGCTGGGCACGATGTGTCATAATGAGGTGGGCTGAGACAGTCAGCCACGAAATGCATGTGCCACAGCAAGGGCTGTTTGTGTCCCTGGAGCTCATAGCAGTTGACTATTGTAAGGAGTGGGACTGTTCTAACTTTGAAAACTGACCCAGAGCCTTCATCTTCTTCATTACATGTACTTTTGCTCACCCCGGGCTGTGGAGGTAGAGACCCAATGTCAGCAAAGACCTGAGAGAGGAAATCAAATGATTGCTTGGAGCTAAGGGGGCCTGAAGGAAGGGACCACACTGTCACTGATCAGAGTCTCCTGAAGAAAGACACACTCTAAGAGCAGCATTGCTGGAGGTTGTCAGGTAGAGGCAGGGGTCATCTGCCAAGGACATCAACCAGCATTTCTGCATGGGGAGGAATGTTGGACTGCAAGGCCATATGGATCCTATTCAATTGGGAAAGGCCAGGACTGGGGGCCTGTCGACTTGTGGTTCCAGAAACCAAGTGAAATTTCATTGCATTTCCAGGGGTTGCCACTGGGGGAGACTATAGCTCCCAGGTGCAATGGGCAAAGGTAGACTGCCATGAAACAAACCATCTCTAGAGATCATTCGCTTTTATTATGTGCTTGTCATTCTTGAAGGCCTGAGCTGCATAGGAGGAGAGAGAAGTGGGCAATGTTCTCACAGGTGGGGGACTCAGTGCCATCGCCTCAGCTTCACCTGCTAAGGAACCTGCCAGGCCCTATTGGCCTGGCTAAGATGTCACAGCCTCCCTGGGGACTGATCATGTCAAGAGCAGGAAGGGGCTTGGTCAGAGCACAGACCTGGACATTCAGGCACCTGACTCCAAGCTCGGCCCCAAGAAATTCCAAGAAGGTAAATCTGCCTTTGGAGCCCTCACCTCCTGTTTTATTCACTCCCGCCCCCAGCACCAGCTTCCACCAGAGTCAAAGGCCCTGTGACCTCACAGTGCCCCAATCTTGGCTTAAGGCAAGAAAAGTACCTGATAAACTAACCTCTTTACATTAAGGCAGAGGGACTCGCCTCCCCCCGCCACCAAGGCAGGCGTTGCTAAACCATCTTAGCATTCTTTCTTCTGAGCTCCCCCTCCAGTAATCCACAGAATCTTTCTTAACATAATATTCTAGAGAAACCACTACTAATCCATCAGAATTGGCATGCGAGCAAGGTAAAACTTACGTAGTGTGTTTGTTCTATAGGGTCAGAAACCTTTAGAAGGGGCACCAAAGAAATGTTCAAGCTACAGTAATGAACCAGGAATGTGGAACTGAAGTTACAGAAGAATGTCAGGTATTTTAAAAGCAAAGGTAGGAATAGAGAGATGACAGAGTAAGTCTACCTAAATGTCGATTCTATCTGATTCTATCAAGTCAATGCAGCTCCACTCCACAAACACTGACCCTGAGCCTTAAACTTCCTCATGTCATATACTTTTGGTCACCCTCAGGCTGAGGTGCCCAGCACCCACTAGTAGCTGGTCCCTGCCCTCAAGGAGCTTGGAGTGTAGTAAGGAACATGGACATCT
The DNA here is from genome assembly GCF_000412655.1 of Myotis brandtii. Taxonomy (NCBI): domain Eukaryota; kingdom Metazoa; phylum Chordata; class Mammalia; order Chiroptera; family Vespertilionidae; genus Myotis; species Myotis brandtii. Next base: position 712,234 of record NW_005366017.1, on the reverse strand, counting down.
ATGCAACAGTACTGGGCAGAGTAGGAGCGGTGCCTTTTAAAGAAACACAGTGGCCAAGGCAGTGGAAAACAGGACGAAAAGCAATCGCTCTGGTTGGGGGATCCTCAGGAAAAGATTCCTGAAGTGAAGCAGTCCATGGGCAGGACTTGAAGGAGGAGAGTGTGGAAATGGGAAGACAAGGGGCTGAGAGTATGATGCCAGCTGAGGGAAAGTGATTGATCACAGGCTTGGAATCAGGGAAGCCGGACAGATTCAGAGAGTAGGGACATGTCCAGGGTGGAGTAGGGGAGTGGCAGGTGAAAGGCAGGAAGCATACTGGGGTCACATTGTGGGGGTCCTGAATGCTAGGAAAAGGGTATGTCCTTCTAAGTCACCACTCAGAGATCAGGTGCTGGAGGATGGGATGTCCCCAGGGACCCATCAGGCCGACTCTCAGGAGGCCTTAGAGCAGTGGTTCTCAACCTTCTGGCCCTTTAAATACAGTTCCTCATGTTGTGACCCAACCATAACATTATTTTCGTTGCTACTTCATAACTGTAATGTTGCTACTGTTATGAATCGTAATGCAAATATCTGATATGCAGGATGATCTTAGGCGACCCCTGTGAAAGGGTCGTTCGACCGCCAAGGGGGTTTCGACCCACAGATTGAGAACTGCTGCCTTAGACAAAGCCTGCTCTTTCCCCCTTTCTTTTTGACCATGTTCCTCTATATCTCTGTGTCTTTGCTCATGCTGTTCCCTCCTCCAGAAATTCCCTTCCTTTCTACTTTGCCCAGCAAATTCCTACTCATCTTTAAAGTCCCAGCACAAAGTTCACCTCTTCTATGAAACCTTCCTGACTCCCTTATGTAGTTACTAGTCCCTCCCAAAGTGCTCCCACAGCTCTTGGTGCATTCTTTATATGTATGACTTGCATGTCAATGTTCTGTTCACCATTCGTCTGTCTGTCTCCCCATATTAGTCTGTAATCTCTTGGAGGTCAGGAACTGTCTCTTATTCTAGGAATAGGACTATCCCTCATACCTTGCACACTGCCAATAAGTGTGGAAGGAAGGGATGGAGGGAAGAATTAAAAAGGAAAGGAAAAGGGCATCAGTGCTGGTCTAAGTCACTGGCAGCTGTGCCCAGTGGCCCAGCCTCCTGGTTTTATCTGCCTCACATGACCTGGTGCCTCCCAGATTGAGCCCTCGGCTTCCCCTCTCCCCCACTCTGGGCCAAGGAGGACACCCTTCCGATCAGCTGCCTCCTTTAGCACCTGCCCAGATGCTCATTAACCCAGATGCCTCCGCTCTGCCCTGAGAGGTGGGGACTGGGCAGAGCTCAGGGCTCCAGTGAGTCTCCTTGACCTTCCTGCCTGTGAAGAAGAGGAAAAGAAATTTGGGCCCCCCTATGCCAGCCCCAGAGAGTTACCCTCCTGCTGTATCAGGTGGAAGTTTCTGACCCTCAGTGCTCTGATCTTGGACAGACACCTCATCATCTGTGGGGTTGAGCTGGGGGCCCAACGAGGGGTATGTGCACTGGGAGAGAAACTGAGGCATGGAGAAGGGATACAACTCAAGCTAAAGAAGTGAGGAAAGACTGGGGCCAGCCAGAAAGAAAGACAAGTACCCAGGTCCCCTCTCTTAGCCAAAGGCCAGGTTGCTCCCCAGTACCACTTAGTAGGGGCCAATCCTCCAACCTCCCAATTCTTCAGGCTTCATTCATGTGTCTTCTCTCCACAACACAGAAGGGCAAGGGAAAATGGAGGTTGTGAGAACAACAACCTGACAAGAAGGCCAGAATAGACCAATTAGAACACAGGATCCCACCTCCCAGCCCACGTAGTAACCTGCCACACCTCCAGCTTTAAGACTCCAGCTTTCCTGGGAACCTCTCCTTCCAGAGAGGCTGAAGACAGGCCCTGGGGCAGGCAGTAGGTGGAGACTGGGTTCCAGTCTTGCAGGAAGTGAAAGGGTTAGTTTTCCCCATGTCCATCGGGCCAGTCTAACTATTTCACCCCAAAGTGCTGTGAGCCCAGGCTTGTCTCTGGTGTTCTCTTAATTTTCAATTTCCCTCTTACTCCTCCTCCCACCTCCTTCTGGGAGGCCCTGGAAGGAGAAGCTAAGGACCCTTGGCACCAGCTATCCCTGGGGTGTCATTTAATGCTGTCAGTAATCACCATCTCCGGGTTTATTATTAGCTCTCTTTCCCTCATGACTACTCTTGTCATCCCTGGATCAATTGATATCTCTGTGTATGAACAACGCTCTGTGGTTGAGCGTCGACCTATGAATCAGGAGGTCGACACAGTCCAATTCCCAGTCGGGGCGTAAGGGCACATGCCTCGGTTGTGGGCTCTATCCCCAGTGTGGGGCATGCAGGAGGCAGCTGATCAATGATTCTCTCTCATCATTGATGTTTCTATCTCTCTCTATCTCTCACTTCCTCTCTGAAATCAATAAAAATATATATTTTTTAAAAACAGGGTAGTGATAATAGACACACACACACACACACACACACACACACACACACACACACACACTGTGAATGGGAAGAGAAAAGGGCTTCTCTCCACTGCAATTCCTGCTCTAAAACCCTCCAACCCACTGGGAGGCAGGAAGCAGGAAGTAGCATGCAGGGGGTAGAGGCACAAAGAACTCTTCTGAACCAACAGAGCAATCACATAACAGCAAGCTCAGAAAAAGAAAGTATCGAAGGGCAAATATGAGGAAGGCAGACAAAACTAGAAACCAACGAATGGGTGTGGGGATGGCAAGAGGGAAGGGGGTTGCCCTGACCAGTTTGGCTCAGTGGCTAGAGCGTCGGCCTGCGGACTGAAGGGTCCCAGGTTCGATTCCGGTCAAGGGCATGTACCTTGGTTGCGGGCACATCCCCAGTGGGGGATGTGCAGGAGGCAGCTGATCGATGTTTCTCTCTCATTGATGTTTCTGACTCTCTATCCCTCTCCCTTCCTCTCTGTAAAAAAAGAAATCAAAAAAAAATTTTTTTTAAAAAGAAAATTTTTTTTTTTTAAAAGAGGGAAGGGGCTTAGGGGCTGGGTGGAGGGAGGCAAAGTGTGTGTGGGGGGGTGGAGGGTGGAATGGGACATCTGTAATAGTGTCAACAATAAAAATAAAGTTTTAAAAATTGATAGTTGTTGAATGTGGGGCTCATTATACTATTATTTACACTTTTTTGTATGTTTAATTTTTGTATCACAACTTTAAATTATGTATGTTGCTTAAATAAAGCCGTTTGACACTTTAAAAAAAATACAAAGAATGATAAAGATTTCTCTCCCAAACAAAATAGAGTCCTCAGAGTGAGGACGAGAACACTGCAGATCATTTAGGTGTTTAATTTGCCAGACAGGAGAGCAGAGTGGAGAAAGATCTAGTGACCTGACATTATGCTTGTGAATGTGTTTTGTAAATTTCAGGGTGCTCTACAAATGCAAGAAGTCGTATCAGTCCCTGCATAGCCGGGCTGCAGAAGAAAGACCCAGGATGGGGGAGGGGGGCCAGGTGGGGTCACTCAGACCTGCCCCTGCCCCATTACAGGGTCTTTGGCTTCATGACTGTAAGATTATAATGATCACACCTCCACGGACACTTCTGATTCCCAGTATCCACCCTTCTGTCAGACAACCGTCATGATTTATGGATGTGACAGTGCGGTCCTTCCATGGCATGTCCAGCAAGTGCCCTTCCGTGAGCAGGTCTGTTTGAGCAGCTGCTGTAGGTGTGAAACCTGGAGGGTGCCTGTTTGCCATGAAGCATGAAGGTACCCCCATCGGCGGCTCCTGTCCTCCCTCCCCAGCCTCGGGTGATGGGAGAAATGTTGGGTCAGGGACCTGGCCCCAGGTGCGGTCCTTGGAGCAAAGGCAAAGTCCAGCCTTCCACAGATGGCCAGGGCAGTGAGAGATAAGGGTCATACTTTGGACTCCACGCCAAAGAGCCCCATGAGGGCCCCAGCATCCCTGAGCCCCTACATCCCTTCTGCTGGCTGCCCCGCTCCCCTGCCTGGTTGAAAAAGGAAGACGAGGCGGCGGGGGCGGGGGGTAGGGGGGAGGAAGGGATAGCCGGTCACTCACTGCACCCAGAAAGCGAGGTGGCCGCCTCCTCAGCGCGCTCAGCCCCGCACTTAAGCCTCAGCACTCGGGAGCCTCCGGGGTCCGGCCGAGAGGGGAGCGAGCGACGGTGGCG
>NW_005366017.1:685952-707454 GCF_000412655.1 Myotis brandtii | reverse complement strand
CAGGTGAGCGAATGGGGGCGGGGCGGGCCGGGGGCGCCGGGCGAGAGACGCAGGGAAGCCGAGTAGGAAGACAGCCAGAGGGAGACAGAGCCCTCGGAGGGAGGACTGCTGGGAGGGGCCTGGGAGACAGTGACAGCTTTTCTTCCCGGCTCATAAACCAGGGAAAAGGTAAGGAGAGGGGGCCCAGGCCCACCGGAGAGGGGCCAGCAGCTGCTTAAGAGGCCTCTTCTATTCAAGCCCTGCCTACTCAGAGGGTGGGTCCTCTACCCAGGTAGAGGGGGAAGGGATGGAGCCCCACACCTGGCCCCCTGCTCCCTAGACGTGTCCACAGAAACTGGGGAAGACCCAATGTATCCCGAGACCAGAGAGACCTTGCTTCTGCTCTGCTCATTTCCAAGGCCAAGGGCTCCATAGCCGCTCCTCCCTCACACCGTGTCTGTGGCCAGAAGCGTCCAGGTAAGGGGTGGGCAAACTTGTCAGTGAAGGGCCAGGTGGTAAATATTTTAGATTTCCAAGTCTATACGATCTCTATCGAAACTAGCTGGAAAGCAGTCAGGGCCCATCAGTAAACGAGTAAATGTGGCTGTGTCCCAATAAAACTTCCATTATGGGCACTGAAATGTGAATTTTATATACGTTCTCTCTGTAATGAAATCGTATTTTTAATTTCTTTTTCAACTATTTAAACATGTAAAAAGCATTCTTAGCTGGCAGGTTGTACAAAAACAGATGACAGGTCCAGGCAGTCTCCTGTCCTCTCCCACATGACCTCCCTGCAGGCTGCGTATGGGGAAAGGGAAGCTGTAACTGGGTGCAAGGGGAATCCCCTCACCTGGGGGCATCCGGGAAACTGGGGACTTGTCTATCCAACTCCTCTCAGAACTATAGCCTCGTCTGAGGCCAGTGTGGGAGTTTATACGCCAAATGTGCACACACATGGAGGAAGTATAGTTCCAGGGGCTTTCTAACCAGCAACCGGGGGCATTCCCCACCCCCACCAAGTCAGAGATGAGGCAGCCAGGCTCTCCCAACAAGTGACCAAGCCCTTGACCCTCCGTCCTCCTCACTCCCCACCTCCATCACCTTGGTCTCAGGTCTAGTGCCACCCACTGATCAAGGCTGGCCCTTCCATTCATTTTCTCTTTGCAGACTCAGGGGACCCCTTTCTCCTGGACCTTGGAACAATGAACCTTTGGAGGTGACCTAGGAGAGAAGGGATGCAACCTTTTGGTCCTCCAGATGAGCGTCCCCTCCGAGGACTTGTGGAGTCCCGCATTGAGACTTATGGGGGCCAGCATCGGGCTTCGGCCCAGAGTACTGGCAGCAATCTCTATGCCCGAAGAGGCCTCGTGCTGGTGAGTCCAGGCCGTGCCCCAAAGGTGACCTGGGTGGGGCAGATGGGAGGATGCCCAGGCTTTCAGGTCTCTGCCTTTTACCGGTTCATGGGCCGCTCTATTCCTATCCCTCACCCTACCTTCTCTCCTGGGTTGGGAGAGGTTGAGGAGGACAGTGCTGGGCCAGGCTCCCAGGACTCTGCACCCATCCCAGACAGATGAGGCACTCGAGGCAGAGAGCCAGGGGTGCCAGGCCCTCAGAGGAGGTGCTGTTAGACAGGTCCGAGTCAGGGAGCTGGGGAACTTCGCCAAGCCCTGGGGATGGCACCTCCCAGACTCCCACCTCTCCTGGGAGGAGCCTGTGGGCTCTGAGTCAGGGCTGGAGGAAGAGCAAAGGTTCAGAGTGTCCCTACTATGAAAGTGGGGAGGGGTGTGGGGGCTCCCTAGCTCCACCCTGGCCCCACCCTCCTGGCCTGCCTCCAGTGCTGACCAAGAAAAGGGGTGTGGCGGCCAGCGGTCTTTCCCTCGGCCTCCACAGTTCCCTCCACCTTGAGAGCAGTTCTGCTTCCCGTTGGGGGTATCCCCAGCCTTACTGGAGGAAGATGTGTCCCTGGGAGACAGGGAGGACAGCTGGGGGTTCTCCCAGGCTGAGGGCGGAAAGGCAGAATAGGAAGTCTGTGGAGTAAATCCAACCACAGGCCGATCAAGGAATGTGACCAGGCCTGTCCAGGAGGAGACTTGTGGCCACGGCCTCAGCCTCTCACATGGAAGGGCAGCTGCCCCCACTGGATGGGACGCAGGCTGCATGCCCCTGGGGAGGAGCCACACATGTGTGTGCCCTCATCCCCGTGTCAGGGAGGCTGTTCCCAAACCAGGGAAGCTGTGAGGGACCCAGATGTAGTGTGCACCATACATTGTGCATGCAAGCCTAAGGTGCGGGGAGCGCACACGTGAGTGGGCAGACACAGGGAGGACACACACCAGAGCCCAGGCATGTGCGCACCTGTGTGCTGCTCTGCAGGAGGCCCTGCTTCTGCCCTGGGCTCAATCGAGGAGCCAGCTTGGCATGTCCCTGCCCAACCCACTTGGCCTCCCTGGCAGCAGCCACTGTGACTCAGGGCAGGAGCGGCTCACACCAAACTGGTTTGAGGGGAGAAGTGAGTCAGTTCAGCTTGGACGGGTAAGGGCCTGGCCCCCAGTCCCTCCCTAGGACTTCTGTGGGAAGGGAGACACCCCCTGACCTTTCCTTGCTCTTCCCCCAGGATCCCTGTCGCCTACGCCTCCAGGACTATGTCCCCTTTGCCAAGAGCTCTGGCCAGACCCGAATCCTGTCTCCCATGAGGTTTCGAGAACCAGAGCCTGAGAAAAGGCTTGGAAGCCCTTTTGGGGCTGGCCCACCTCACTCCCCCAAACTCAAGGTGAGGGGTCCCTCTCTTCCCATTGCCATGCTCACAACCTGAGCTGTGATGTCCTCCAGAGATATTAGAGCCATGAGCTCAGGCAGCCCCTCCAATAAGCCACTGGTCCTGTCTAGAATCCTTCCCAGGGATACGTCTCTAAGCTATGCTTCCTCATAAAAATGTCCACATTATGGGCAAATATCAAAATGCTGCCTGAGACCTCTGGTTTCCTAAGTCCTGTTCTGGTCTCCCCCTGAAGGTCCCGCTAAAGGGTTCTGTCTCAAGAGACCCCTGGAAGGCACCTTTCTGGTCAGGGAGCCCAGGTCAGACCCCTCTGTCCAGGGACATTTCTGCAGACCAAAGTGCCTCTCCATCCATGTTCCAGGGCACCCTTGCCCCTGTAATCCAAGCAGGGGTCGATCCCTGTCCCTTAGGCTTCCATACACACACACACACACACACACACAGCCCTCCCTGGGCTGTTGGGCTGCGTGCCTGGGCTATGGCCACAACTAATCCCTTTCTCAATTCCACCAGGAAGTCACCAAGGCCCATGAGCTGGAGATGAGGCTGTATACGTTCAGCATGTTTGGGATGCCCCGCCTGCCTCCTGAGGACCGGCGGCACTGGGAGATAGGAAAGGGCAGCGACAGCGACCTGACCATTGAGAAGTCCTGGAAGGAGCTGGTGCCTGGGCACAAGGTGAGCCTGTAACATAGTGTCTGTCCCCATGGGGTTACAGACACAAGTACACACATCCCACCTCTGTCTCTTCCCAAGGAAAAGGCCTCGGGTCATGTGGGGAAAGTGTTTGGAGAGATCTTACTCTAGGTCAGTGTTTTCCAACATGGGGCACATGCCCCACAGGGGGACAATTTGATTTTTAAGGGGGGCAACTTGAGAATGAGTTATTACAGTGAATTTTTTGCATTTCTTATGGTTCTAGGGGCCTCATCTACAGTATATGAATATATAGTGAGCCCAGCCAACATTGCTCAGTGGTTGAGCATCAACCTATGAGCCAGGAGGTCATGGTTCGATTCCCAGTCAGAGCTCATGCCCGGGCTGCGGGCTTGTTCCCCAGTGTGGGGTGTGCAGGAGGCAGCCAATCAATGGTTCTCTCTCATCATTGATGTTTCTATCTCTGTCCCTCTCCCTTCCTCTCTGAAATCAATAAAAATATATTTTTTAAAAAATAAAAAATAAATATATAGTGACATATTTATGCATTTCAGTTCTCTATTACTAGTATATGTTTTGAAACTTTATTTGCTATTTTTTCATATCACTTCATATTATTGTTATTTTTTAACTATTTCTTGGTGATTTCTTCCTCCGTACTTCAACTGTCCTTTTGTTCTTTTATTTTTCTCTTTCATGGATGTCATGTCCTTTGTAAGCCTGTTTAGACCAAGTTAATGGCCTTTTAGGCTTCCTCCACGTGAACAGAAATTCACTTTTTGAATAAAAGAATTATATGTCATGAGGGAGTGGTAATCAGGATTTTAGAGATGGTTAGGTGGGGCATGGCCAAAAAAAGGTTGGGAATCACTGCTCTAGGTTCAAATCCAAACTCTGTCACTTACTAGTGAGACTTTGGTCATGACAGCAAACCTCACTGAGCCTCAGTCATCTCACCTGTAAAATGGGGATGACACCTATTCTCTGGAGGTTTGGTTTAAAGATTAAAAAGTTATCTATAAGTCCTAACTGATGCAATCAGTGGTTAGAGCATAGACCCATGCACTGAAGGGTCTTGGGTTCAATTCCCAGTCAAGGGCATGTACCTGGGTTGCAGCTTCAATTCCTAGCTCCAGTCAAGCTGTGTGTCAGAGGCAACCAATATCTCTCACATTGGTGTTTCTAGCTCTCTCCCCCTCCCTCCTTCCTTCCCTTCCACTCTCTAAAACCAGTGGGGAAAAATATACTCAGATGAGGATTAACAACAACAACAAAAAAAAAGTCATCTATGAAGTAGATCCAGTAGCATAACAAATGGTAGCTGTTGTTCTGTTCTTTTCACTGTTCCCCAACTGAACCAGCCCCACTCCCATCCCAGGAGATGAGCCGGGAGCTTTGCCACCAACAGGAAGCACTCTGGGAGCTACTGACCACAGAACTGACCTACATTCGAATGCTCAAGATCATGACCGATGTGAGCCTCCCTCGGTCCCAGTCCTGGCCCCATCCTCAGCCATATACCCATCTCCCTTACATTTTCTCTGATCCTCCCAGACCAGAGGAGCAGGGTTGCTGGGGGAAGGAGAGGCAGGATACCAAAAGATCCCCCCGATTTGAGACCTTCCCAGGATCTTGGGAGAGAGGTTGGCAGTACTGAAGTTGGGGGTGGGGATGCATTAAAGGGCTAGGCTGGGGTCCTGAGAGGAAGAGGCTGGGTGCTGAGACCCTCATCTCTCCCTTCATCTAGCTCCTAGCCGCTGGTTTGCTGAACTTGCAGCGCGTAGGGCTGCTGATAGAAGTAAGTGGGAGTTCAGGAGGGGAGTCTGGTACATCCCAACCTCTGAGCCCGAGAAGTGGGGGGTAGGGTTGGAGGGGTCACAGAGAGCCCTCTAGGCTGCCCAGTCTGAATTTCCACTGTCCCATTTTCTAGGACACCTGCCCTTCCTACTCTCCTTCTTGGTCTCTAGACCCCAGTAGCCACAGGTCCCATGCCACTCCTCACCATCCAAGCTTAGCAGTTCTTGCTTGTCCATGGCCAAAGTTGCCTGCCGGTGACCTGCCAAGTCATGCTGCTAAATTCTGCTCCCTCCTCCAGGTGTCAGCTGAGACCCTGTTCGGAAATGTCCCCAGCCTGATTCGAGCCCACCGGAGCTTTTGGGAAGAGGTGCTAGGGCCTACCCTGGGGAAGACTCGAGCCTCTGGCCAGCCTCTGGATCCTGTCAGCCTGCAGGACGGTTTCCTGGCGGTGAGGCATGGAGAAGGGTTTGATGAAGTGGGACTGGGGGAGCCCAGGGGTCCTGTCTGCAGGGCATGTCTACACAACTGGAATCCTTCCATGACTTGAGGGCGTCCCAGGGCACAGCCCCTTCCCCAAAATATCACTTCACCCCCTGCCCTTCACTTGACAAGTATGACCTCTGTCCCAGAGGTTCTTTGGGCTTCTGGAGACCCTTACGTATGACGTGAAATTGCAGTTGTCTCAGGAAAGAGTTCCACCTAAGCTCTTATCAACTATAACATCTTACTTCTTAGACAGAGATCCACTGACAAACAGCTGGAAGCAAGAATGGGGCCTGAGTGAGGGGTGTAAAAGGCCACCAGGGTACCTGGAGCATGAAGTATGACAAGAGAAAGAAAGAGAGGCCCAGGATCAGACTTTTCCAAGTTTTCTCCAACCAGGAAGATGTGGGCCTTGCAGAGTTGGAAAGGGGTAGTGAGTTGGGGAGACAATCTCCTGGGAGCCATAGGTGGCCCCCTTCCACAGGACAGGGCTTCTGGGCCAGCCTCAGATCACCACCCCCCTGTCGGGTGAAATGGGATCTGCATGTCCTGAAAACGTTTCGGCTGAATTATTGATGGCAGGAGTGAATTCAGAGCAGCAGGGCAGGCAGGGGCTGTGGACAGGAGCTCAGAGAGCAGCAGTAGGTCGGCCTCTCAGGTCCTCAACTCCTCCTTGGAATCCAGAGAGAAGGGCTGGCAGTCATGGGAGGTAGGGCATGAGCTGGACTAAGGGTCTATGAGAGGCTGTCTCCACCCCCACCCTACCCTGTACACTCTGATCCCCATGCTCTGCAGCCAAAGCCTGTATCTCATGACCTTCTTTCCCTGCCTGCTCCCCCTCCACCCCCCGTCCCTCTAGATCAGCCAGCGGTTCCAGCCCTATGTCCAGTACTGCCTGAGAGTGAAGCAGACCATGGCTTACGCCCGGGAGCAGCAAGACAATAACCCTCTCTTCCGTACCTTCGTGCAGGTGGGAGAGGGAGTGGCAAGAAGGGAGATGGGAGGACCCTAGACAACTGGATTCCCCTCTACCCCCCACCCCCCGATCTCCAGCTGGGCCCAAGGCTGAGTCCATCAATTAGGGTGGGGTAGACTGCTGACCCCCTGCCCACCTTCCCTGGCAGTGGTGTGAGAAGCACAAGCGCTCAGGGAGGCAGATGCTGGGTGACTTACTCATCAAGCCCCACCAGCGCATCACCAAGTACCCACTGCTGCTACAGGCCGTGCTCAAGAGGACCCCTGAGGCACAAGCCCGCCAGGCCTTGAACGACATGGTAGGTGGCCTGGCAGGGCCAGTACCCTGGGAGTTGGAGGGTGGTGTGCGGGAGTTGCCCTCCAGGAACTCTTGAGGGTCTCTTTTCTTGAATGTATGTGACAGTGTGGCACTGACCGGCCAGGCTGTAAGGAGGCTGTGGTTGCCGTTGGTTGGGTGGGATGTACGGGGTGTGGAGCTGAGCTGCTCCTCCTGCCACACCCCACCTTCACCTAGATAACAGCTGTGGAGTCTTTCCTGCAACACATCAATAAGCAGGTCCGCCAGGGCGAAGATCAGGAGAATTTGGTGGCGGCAGCCCAGCGCATTGGGCCCTATGAGGTGCTGGAGCCGTCCAGTGAGGAGATGGAGAAGGTGAGAGAGGGAAGGGGGCTCAGAGAAAGCAAGGTCCCCAGGAAAGTGGATGCAGCGGAGGCCTGGAGGGGAAGGGGTGGAGGTGCCACAGAGGGGTGTGCCCATCATTCCTTCCTGGTGGTTAGGGTCCCAGGGGCAGAGTTCAAAAGAGTAAAAAAAAGGCCCTGAAATGCTTCCTCTCCCTCCAAGGGGAGGATGGAGGACAGATGGAAAGAGCCAGTGCTGGTGATAGAACAAAGAACCATCTTGGCCAGGAGGTACACAGGAGTCCTATCCAGTCCCCTAACCCTCTCCTCTGTGTCCCTCAGAACCTGCGTCCTTTCTCCAACCTGGACTTGATGTCCCCCATGCTGGGGGTTGCTCCTGAGCACACCAGGCAGCTGCTGCTGGAGGGACCTGCGAGAGTGAAGGAGGGGCGAGAAGGGAAGGTGAGGGAGCATGGGTAGGAGCAGAGATGATGTGAGATGGATTGAAGAGAAGGGAGAGATGATGGGAGGTTAGGATAAGAGTCATATAAGATGAAAATGGCAGAGAGGGGTGTGTGTGTGTGTGTGTGTGTGTGTGTGTGTCTATGTGTGTGACTGGGTCACTTCTGTGTATGTATGGGGAAGAGGACATGGTTCTGGCTACAGCTCTGATTGTTTGTACAACCCTGAATCAGCCACTTTCCCTGCCTGTAAAGTGAGAGAAGGGACCAAGCTGACACCCCCTCCAGCCCTAGCATTCCACAATGTGCACTTGTCCCTATGTATGTGCACACCCACATGTGCACACTCATGCATGAGCCCCCACGTGTGCACACTCATGCATGAGTCCAGTCCCTGTCCCGCCCTTCCCCCTGCTCCAGCTGACCTGGCCTCTTTCTCCTACACACGCCCCCAGCTGGACGTGTACCTGTTCCTCTTCTCTGACGTGCTCCTGGTGACCAAGCCTCAACGCAGGGCGGACAAAGCCAAGGTTATCCGCCCCCCCTTCATGCTGGAGAAGCTTGTGTGTCGACCACTCCGGGACCCTAGTATGTCTCCCCTGCGGGGACTTTGTCCCTCCCCTTTCCTCTTGGAAGAGGAAAAGAGGTGTCAGGATGGGCTTCCAAAACAGTCCAGCCCTTGAAGCAGACCTTTTCCCCCACTCAGACAGCTTTCTGGCGATCCACCTCACTGACTTCCAGTGCGTCTCCAGTGCCCTCATCGTGCACTGTCCCAGCGCTGCAGACCGTGCCCAGTGGCTGGAGAAGACCCAGCAGGCCCAGGTATGTGAGAGCCAGGTGTGGAAGGGATGGCTGGGGGCCCTGGAGCTCAGGAACTGGAGCACAGAGGGGAGAAGGAAGAGAGAGAGGCTGGAGTTGATGCAGACTCAGACTGTCCTCAGGAGGGAGACACAGCTTTGACTATCCCTGACCATCATAAGAGGAGAGAAGAGCCCCTTGAGCCACCTGCTCTGCCAGTCCCTGGGAGAGTCCAAGCCGGCATCCCCTAAAAGTTTCTACGCCTTGAAACAATTTACTTCTGAACTTCAGTCTTGTCAACAGACATTAATGGGGCCCTTACTGGCTGCAGGCACCAGCTCAGCGCTAGGCAATCAGAAAGGAGTAAAACAATGTTCCTGCCCTCAAGGAATGTGCATGGCAGCCTAGCTAGACAAGTTAGTGTACGACTACAGAAACATGCATATGTAATGGAACTCAGCCCAGAAGGGAATCATTCGTTCTGCCTGGTGAGTTGGTTAGGAAGGGGACAGACGAGGGGGAGGGTGCGCTGAGAAGCCTTCACTGAGGGGCCCTTATCTGAGCTCCGTTTGGGGGAATATCTAGGAATGTCTAGGAGTGTTTCAGGGAAACAGGGTGGGAAGGAAAGGTATTTTAAATGGAGACACGGAATGTGCAAAGGTCGGAGATATGAAACAGCTGTATGGTGTGTTGAGCGACGCACCAGCCTGGGAGTTCGTATCACCAGGACATAAAGCACAGGCAGGCACAGCGGCAGAGAGGCTGGGAGGCAGGCCCCGCCAGCTTGCCCATCTCCCATGCCACGTAAGGAACTTGAACTTTGTCCTTCAGATGACAGGGAACCAGTGAAGGTGCTGAAAGTGACGTGGGCAGATGTAGGTGATTAGAGCTAGAGGAGTTCAGAAGGCAGAGCCAAATAGAGCTGTACTGGCACCACAAACGGAGCGAATTAAAGTAGCAGAAACGTGTTCTTTCCCAGTTCTGGAGGCCAGAAGTTGGAAACCAATGGGCCACACTTTCTCTCCAAGGTTCTAGGGGACAACCCTTCCTTGCTTCTCCCAGCTTCCAGCTGTTCCTTGGCTTCTCTATTCTCTGCCTCTGTCCAAATTTCCCTCTCTTGTCTCTCATGAAGACACCAGCCATTACATTTAGAGCCCACCCTAAATCCAGAATGGTCCTTAACTTAGGATCTTTGCACCCTCTTTCCGAATAAGGTCACATTCCCAGGACCTAGACAAATCTTCCTGGGCTACTGTTCAACCCACTGCAGGAGCAGAATGACCAAAGTAGTGTGAGGAGTGGAGCTGGACTTAAAGGACAGGGAAGATCATGAGCAGAAGAATCAAGGGAGCACTTGGTGGGATTTGTTTGGGGGCAGTGACCTTGTGTGTCTGAGTCTGGAGCAAAAGGGTTTATGTGAGTTGGTGATTGAGAGGCCAGGCTCTACAGGACCCCAAGAGCTACAAAAGAGGGTGGACTGGGTGAGACTGGAACTGAATTGGGTTGATGAGAGAGAACCACCATAGATTCTTGAGCCAGGAATGCCATGGTGAAATCAATGTGTTTTGTCTTTGTCTTGAATTGTAAGGTGACTGTGACAGATGGGCTGGGGGAGGGGAAGATTGGTGGCAGGAGATTTACTCTGCTGGTTTGGGTGTAAAATACTGAGGTTTATTTAATGCCATGGTCTTTGGGACACGTTGCCAAAAAAGGGGGGGAGGGGAAGAGAGGAAGAAAGGAGCTAAAGAAGAAGAAACAGGTGAGCCTTAGGGAGACTGGTTAAAAGCCTACACTGAATGAATGAACATCTAGGCTCAAACACCAGTTCTACCTCTCACTAACTGGGTCATCTTGGGTGAGCTTCCATTTCTTCGCCTGCAAATGGATATACTGTTATTATTTACTAGAGGCACAGTGCACAAAAATTTGTGCACTCGGGGGGAGGGGAGGGTCCCTCAGCCTGGCCTGTGCCCTCTCGCAGTCTGGGACCCCTCAGGGGATGACCACCTGCTGGCTTAGGCCCGTTCCCTGGGGGATTGGGCCTAAGCTGGCAGTCAGACATCCCTCTGGCAGCCCAGGAGCCCTTGGGGGATGTCCACTTGCCAGCAGGGAGCAGGCCTAAGCTGCAGTCGGACATCCTTAGCACTGCTGAGGAGGCGGGAGAGGCTCCTGCCACCAGCGCTGTACTGGCAGCTGTCAGCCTGGCTTGTGGCTGAGCAAAGCTCCCCCTGTGGGAACACACTGACCACCAGGGGGAAGCACCTGCATTGAGCGTCTGCCCCTGGTGGTCAGTGTGTGTCATAGTGACCAGTCATTCCTAGTCGTTCTGCTGTTAGGGTCAATTTGCATATTACCCTTTTATAGGATAGAGGCCTGGTGCATGGGTGGGGGCCAGCTGGTTTGCCCTGAAGGGTGTCCCAGATCAGGGTGGGGGTCCTGCTGGGGTGCCTCGCAAGCCTGGGTGAGGAACTGAGGGCCTTTTTCAGACTGGCCACAGCCCTTTAGGGAGGAGGGTCCTGCTTGGGTGCCTGGCCAGCCTGGGTGAGGGGCTGATGGCTGTTTGCAGGTGGCCACAGCCCCTTCAGGGTGGGGGTCCCTGCTGGGGTGCCTGGCCAGCCTGGGTGAGGGGCTGATGGCTGTTTGCAGGCTGACCACAGCCCCCAGCCACCCAAGCTCCCAGTGGAGGCTGGCTGGAAGTAGGTATCTGGGATTTATTTATCTTCTATAATTGAAACTTTGTTGCCTTGAGCAGAGCCGGCCAGGACAGGAGGGAAGCTTGGCTTCCTCCATCGCCAGGGCAACCAAGCCTCCTGCTTGCTCCAGCTCCGTGGCTTCCAGCCGCCATCTTAGTTGTGTTAATTTGCATATAGTCTCTCTGATTGTCTGGTGGACGTGGCTTATAGGTGTGGCTTGTGAGTGTAGCAGAGGCATGGTCAATTTGCATGTTTCTCTTTTATTAGATAAGATAACAGTCCTTGCTTCACAGAGAAGATTCCAAGGTCATTCTGATTAAGCAAATGCATGGTCACAGCTCTGAAACCCTTCCACAGAGACCAAGGATGGTTGCTCCCCAAGGTTCACGTATGAAAGACTGCTTTGGCTATGGTGCCCCTGACAGAAATGAATCCTTAGAAAGAGAAGCCTGTTTGTTAAGTTGTTGTTTCCTGGGAGTTGTTTCCTAGGGTAGCAATATTCAGTTTTAAACAGAAGCACTTTGGAAATGCGTCAGTGGGAGACAGCCAAGGGGAGGCATCTTGGAGGCTTGTCGAAACATGGAAACACAGACCTGAGTTCAGGTGAGAAATGAGGGTGAACTATGAAAGTTGCTAAAAGAGTAAATCTTAAAAGTTCTTACCACAAGAAGAAATTTTTTTCTAACAATGTATGGTGATGGATGTTAACTAGACTTAGTGTGGTGATCATTTCATTATATATCCTATATAATAAAAGCCTCATATGCGAACTGGTCGGCCATTCAACCAGTCAAAGCATAATATGCTAATGATAAGCTAAGGCCGCTCAACCACTCGCTATGACATGCACTGACCACCAGGGGGTAGACGCTCTGACCGGTAGGTTAGCTTGCTGCTGTGGTCCAGCCCATCAGGACTGAGCGAGATGGGCTGGACTTGCCCTGGAGCCCTCCCACAGTCCCTCTCTGACTGGCCAACCTCCCACATCCCTCCCTGACCCCGATCCTGCACCAGTGGAGTCCCTCGGCCTGGCCTGTACCCTCTCGCAATCCAGGCTGAGGGGGACCCCCCAAGTGCACAAATTTTGTGCACTGGGCCTCTAGTTTATATATAAATATATATTTATATATATTAAATCATAACCTTGTACACCTGAAATTAATATAATGTTATATGTCAATTATACCTCAATTTTAAAAACAGAAGAGGCATTTTGAACAAGGAAAGAAATCTTATTATAGATTATTTCTAAAGAATGCAACTTCATTATGTTTAAGGTGTTTAAGTCAAATTAGTGTTCCTCATAGAACTTGCTGTAATGAATAGATAACAATGATTTGTCATTAGCACATCAGGCAGTTAGGGCTTCTGAAACTTCTGAGAATATGTGAAGAGTCTGTCCTTTAAATAATTTTAAGCATTCCTTCTGCAATCTTATCTATGATATCGTATCATAATATGGAGAGATTATTTGAGGAAAGAAAAACCAGAGCTTAGTCTCTGTTTAAATACCGTATTAAAAATTCTGAATTGGGGGAGTAAAAAATAAATATGGGGTTTTTTTGCCATTTAAAAAAAAGAAGAATGAATTAAGGGTGAAAGGAGGAACCTTAAGATTGTGTGTCCTCCAGCCCTGTGGGCTGCCACTTCCTTAAATACCTAAAACAGGATGGTGACAGTCCCCAGGAAGGCAGAGGTAGGGGACAGGGTTGGGTGTGGGGTGGGGGTGGTTTTAGTGGTGACTGGTCTCCAGCTGCCCTGCTTCAGGCCCCCTCATACTTCCCTCTCTCTATGTGACAGGGGCCTTCTCTCTATCCCACTCTCCCCGGCACAAACACAGTGTCCACATGGCTGGACTGGCCGACAACCGGCACCACTCCGGTGGCCAGTCGAGTTGTACTGAAGGCTGGATAGGAGTGGAGCTGAGGACAAAACTGGAGACCAGCCCAGCCTGTCAGGACCGCAGGTGGGGCCCTGACCTGCAGGCAGCCTCCCTTCTGTACCAGCCCCGCCAGCAGGACCTTCTCCTTTTCCTTTGGTTCCTAGTCCCAGGACAATACCCCCACCCCTTCTCCTTTTAGAACCCCCAAGGGACCACAAAAACGTGCTGACATTTTATTATGCAAAATAATTGAGCCCCCTAGTCTCACTACTGACTAACAGAGGAAAGGAGGTCACTTCTGATGCCTAAAACTCCGGCCTCCCTTTGCAAAACAAAGAACGGAAGCTTTGAAATTAATTTGTCCTGCTGTTATCTCACACCAGATTCTCACCCCCCCCCCCCCCCCCGCCCCCGCTCTCTATTGCCATCAGTCACTGTAAACTGCAGAGGGCAGTAGAGGATCTACAGCAACCCCCAGGGGTCAGATTTTTTTTCTCCCCTCACAGAAATGCAGATGGAGATTTATTCCTGGCGAGTCTGCCCACAGTGGCTTAAGCTTTTAGAGAAAAGGAGCTTCTCAGGGGAAGGCAGACTGAATCTTGGGAAATGCCCATATTTAGGGGATGAGAAGAGGAAAAGACACCAGTGACAGGAACAGAAAGAGATGAAGGCCAAGAAATGAGAGGCGGGGCGGAGCCCAGCTCGGGTTGTCTGTGTTCTCGCAGGAGTCATTACGTGTCTCTGGGGAACTGCCGTGACAATGGGAACTGCGCCAAGCCCCCCCCCCCCCCCCCGCCCCCGCTCTCTATTGCCATCAGTCACTGTAAACTGCAGAGGGCAGTAGAGGATCTACAGCAACCCCCAGGGGTCAGATTTTTTTTCTCCCCTCACAGAAATGCAGATGGAGATTTATTCCTGGCGAGTCTGCCCACAGTGGCTTAAGCTTTTAGAGAAAAGAAGCTTCTCAGGGGAAGGCAGACTGAATCTTGGGAAATGCCCATATTTAGGGGATGAGAAGAGGAAAAGACACCAGTGACAGGAACAGAAAGAGATGAAGGCCAAGAAATGAGAGGCGGGGCGGAGCCCAGCTCGGGTTGTCTGTGTTCTCGCAGGAGTCATTACGTGTCTCTGGGGAACTGCCGTGACAATGGGAACTGCGTTGTTTGTAAACTGTTTGGCCCGAAGCCCAGCCCGAAATGGGCGCTCCATAAATGCTTGTTGTTGTCATCATGAGATGGGTGGGGGACCTCAACATCTGGGGGCCTCTGGAAGGAGAGCGGGTGGATCTGGGAGCCGCCCCAGGGGCAGCGGGACAGGAGGCATTTCCTCTCAAGGCGTCAGGTCCCCGCCAGGGCAAGGGAAGAGTGTGTACTGAGGGGGCCCTCCCTCCTGTTCCCGGCTGCTGGGGTGTCACAGTCTGGCTCAAGAACCAATTTCCTCTTCCTTTCCCACCCTGCCCCCAGCATGTCTTTCCTGTTATCCCTGCTGAGAAAACCTCTGGGTTACTGGAGAGGCTTTGGGGTGGCCGGGGGCCCTTCAAACAGCCCCAGCCCCTGGTGTCTGAGGTCCCTGCCTCCCTGCTTCTTCCTGGGGCAGGGCCAGGGGCAAGGTTAGTGGAGATGCTGGTATTGGATGTTCCTTACAGACACCCCACCCCCATTTCCAGTTATTTTCTTCCACACACTGTCCCTGTCCTGAACATCCCAAACACTGCATTGAACTTTGGTCTTGTAGGGTAAAAGGGCTTGGCATCTAAGCAGGACAAGCCGGCTGTCCTGGCCACTCCCAGGCCCCAGAATGGCCCCTCCCACACTCAACACGGAGAGGGGACAGGGAGAAGTCCCAGGCCCTGGCCTGGTGTGCTGGGTTCCTGCTCCCAGGCACCATCATCCCTTGCTCTGGCCAACAGACCAAGTCTTATGAGACCGCTAAGAATCCTCACAATGCTTTCTCCCTCTGGAGACTGACTGGACAGCCAGGGCAAGGAGAATTGGAAATAGAAGCTCATGTCGCTGATGTCATTTTCCTATTCCTGTCCACCATTCTCCAATATGTCTCTTGTCCTGATCTCCCTAACCACTGTGAAGCTTTAGGGAGGTTTAGGCACCCAATAGTTGCTGGTTCATATACCTGAAGTGGGGAGATATTCAAATGCTTACCAACCAGAATGGCATGGGCACCAACCAATCAGAGTGGAGCATTGGGAAGGTGGCGGGTCTTAGAGGTCCTCTGCTGAGCAGGATGCTAACTGTCCCCTGCAGTTGCTGGATTTTGGGGAGCAGGGTAGTCCTAGGGAAAGGAGGCAGAAGGCTCAGACAGCAGTCCTTGGCTTACCAGCATGGAAGTACTTGAATATTTTAACAACTATGGGCCATCCAGTGAGTACTGACATCAGCGCTGCCCCCAGCAGCCGCCAGTCCCTTTCACCACACCTCCTCCTTCAGCCTCTCCTGGGTTCCGCGGCCTTCCCTCCTCCTCCCCCAACAGATGTTATCCTTTCACAACTCTGAACCCTTTCTGCTGCCCTTGATTACTGCCTGAGACTCAGGGAAAGGCCCAGTCCCAGTGCTGTTTCTCTCTACTGTGCAACCTTGAGCAAGTCCCTTCATCTCTCAAAGTCTTGTTTTCTCATCTGTAAAATGGGCTAATATCCATGCTTTTCCACCCTGCAGGGTGATGGTGTGTCTCAAATGACTGTGTGCATGTGGAGGTGCTCTGTAAACCACTTCTCAGATGTCACTATTTTATTCTAATGACACCTCTATGAAAACATTGGGGCAGGAAGACAGAAAACATAATGTATCCTCTCTCCAAACCTCTTGAGACAGTCTTGTTTTCATCTCTGAAGGACAGCAGAGTCCTCAGCGCATGACAAAGCCTGCCCCTACCCATCCTGGTGGCAGGAGGAAGAATAACCTGAGGATGCAGGACTTACACCCCACCATCACCACCAATCAGGGAGGGCTTCCTGAAGGAGGAGGCAGACCAGATAGAGGGCTTGCCAAGGGGCATGAGAAGCAGGAAGAACTGGATATGGAGGAAAGAGGGCTTTCTGTCCAAGAGTTCAAATCCTGGTTCTGTCCCACTTCCTTTCTGCATGATCTTGGCAGTCACTAACCTCAGTCTCCATTTCTCAGTAGCAAAGTAGAAGTAAAAAAAATAGTATCTGCCTCATCTGGTTGTTGTGAAGACTAAAGGAGATAATGTATGTAAAGCACTTAGCCCAGTGCCTGACATACAGCAAATGCTCAATAATCGAGGATTTTTTTTTTTAGATTTTTAAATCTTTTTAAAAATTGTATTAGAAAGAGAGAGAGGAGAGACATCGATCTGTTGTTCCACTAATTTATACACTCATTGGTTGATTCTTGTGTGTGCCCTGATGGGGGATCGAACCCGCAACCTTGGCATATCAGGATAACACTCTAACCAACAATAATCAAGGATCTTAATGGAAGTATTCCCATCCCAGGTCACCCTGCAAAAGCTGAAGGCACAGGAATATGTCCAACAGAAGAGGGAACTCCTGGCCCTCTACAGGGACCAGGACCAGGAGTCTCTGAGCACCAGGCCCTCCACGCCTTCCCCAGAGGGCTCTCAGAGCAGCGTGGAAGGGAGGTAAGACCCACAGGGACCACCAGCTCTCCCACAGGAAGGAGGCTGCAGGTAAAAAGGGAGAGATGGGGAAAGGCTGCAAAATGATATGACAGCGCTCCGGGGAGTTAGAATAGACTGGGGAACCCAGGCTACAGGTTGGAGAACAGGTTGGCATCAGCCATGTGCAGGGCCTCCTGGGGCAGCCTAGGAGGTTAGCCAGCCTAGGGTTGGCGCAGACTGAAAGAAATAAACACAAGAAGCGTGAACTCCCTGAGAGGAGCAGGCTCCCCAGGCTGGGGATGGAGAGTGAAGGCCGGTAGGGATTTGCAGAAAGTCAGAGCGGCAGGGACCAACTTAGTCCAAATTCCCAGAGTGTGAAAGGTTCATCCTTAAAAACAGCTGTTCAGCAGCATGGTTGGAGAAAAAAGAGCCATCAGGGGGGTAACCTCGGATGTCAGGAACCCCACAGAAAATACCTGAGCACTTACTTGACACAAGGACCTGGACCAAGTGTTGTGAGCTTACAGTCCAACCAGAGATGATAGAACAGTGTAAAGGCGATACCAAATTCAATTTGGAGGAGGGACCATTACTGAATGGAGTGATCAAGGGATACTTCCTGGATTTGAACTTGACCCCTGAGCATCTGACTCTGACCATTCATTCATTTGTAGGAATTCTGAGTTCTGCACCGTCATCCCCCACCTGGTGGTGACGGACGACACGGATGAAGACATTCCCTCGGTACCAGATGACACCTCAGACTCTGGCTACAGCACTCTGATCCCAGTCTCCCCCAAGGAGTCCCACTCCCCACTGAGCCGGCTGCGCCCGTGGGCCCTTCGGCGGCACCCCGGCTTCACCCTCTCCGCCCTGGACCTCCGGGATGTTACTTTGCGCCCCCAGCCTCCTGACCCCCAAGCTCCCCAGCGCCGAAGCACCCCTGAACTGCCAGGGGAAGTTATCCGAAGAGGAAGCAGTCTTCCCAGGGGAGAGCGGCCCGCCTGGTCTGAGGAAGAAGATGGGACCTCGGTGAGGAACGTGGTAGTGGAGACCTTGCATAGGGCCCAGCTTCGGGGGCAGCTCCCACACTCCCCGACCCACGCTGACTCTGCTGGGGAAAGCCCCTGGGCATCCTCAGAGGACGAGGAAGAAGAGGGGCCCCTCTTCCGGAGACCCTCCCCTGGCCCCCTCAGTGCTGAGGACATGCTCAGAGAGATCCGGGAGGAACTGGCCAGCCAAAGGATCGAGGGCAGCCCGGAGCCTGGGGACAGCGGGCCTCGGAAGCTGACTCGGGTCCAATTGCAGAGGATGCGTGGGCCCCACATCATACGGTTGGACACCCCCCTGTCCACATCGTAAGTGCTGAAGAGAAGGTGGCCTGGGAGGGAGCAGAGGGGAAGGAAGGCCAGGACGGAGTGGGCGGGGTGTCAGGGTAGGAGGTCGGTGGGGAGGGGTCGGTAGAGAAGGGCAGAGCCACAGCAGGGGCCATGGCAGGGCCCGGCCCTGAGCATCACTCTTCATCCCCTGTCTTTTCAGAGAGGTGTGAGCAACACGCAGGACCTTTGGTTTGGCATTGCTTCCCGAGGAAATCTCTCTCCCAAGAGTGCTGGTCACCACCACCCCGCCCCCCAGGACTGCACCTCAAGGTCCACACTCCCCATGAGGAAGCCTGGCCCGGGATACCTGGGCTTCCTACTCTAAGAACTCTGGGGATCAAGCACTGTACATTGTGTACCATAGACACCGAAGCCCCACATAAAGTTGTGCATAAAAATGACTGCCCATCAGCGCTGAGTGGGGGAAGAACCGGAGGGGGTAGCAGTGCTCACAGGCTGCTCCTCTGGCAGCCGGCATGATGGTGGCGGGGTACCTGGCCTGAGTGGACTTGTCACCATCCCACCCAGCGGGACCCAGGTCCGGCCCAGGGCTCCCACCACCACTCAGAAGACCACTCCCTCCGGGAGCAGAGCTTTAATTCTCCAGGTTTAGTGTATTTACAGAAGTCCAAGCTCCAGCGGGAGGCTCCAGGGTGT
This sequence comes from Myotis brandtii, assembly GCF_000412655.1. Classification (NCBI taxonomy): domain Eukaryota; kingdom Metazoa; phylum Chordata; class Mammalia; order Chiroptera; family Vespertilionidae; genus Myotis; species Myotis brandtii. The sequence goes on along the minus strand of NW_005366017.1, from coordinate 688,699 downwards.
GTGCTTGTCCCTGCCGGGGAGAGTCCAGCTTATCTGTGCTTGTCCAGGCAGGGACCGGAGGGGTGCCAGGTTTCGATTAGCATGACATAGTTGATACGGATTGCTTATGGACTGTGGAAAAGGCCCAGGGACCAACCAGGGCTGCTAAAGGGCCTTGATGGGTCCTCCAGGCGAAACAGGAATGAGGCATGGCGCCTGCCGTCCCCACAACCACCCGCTTGGGCTCGGGGCACACTCAGACTCTCACAACCGCACACAACGCATCTATCCATCTACATTCTCTCCCTCCCTCTCTCTCTCACACACACATACACGCACATGCACACGCACAGCTGACCCTCCGGCAGTGCTCAGCTGAGAGAGCTCTGAACACTGAGGGAGTAGCACCAAGTAAGTGGCTGCCAGCTCATGCCTGCCCCTCCAAGACCCTTCCTCTGCAGAAAAAAAAGAGGTCCAGAGGGCATCTTGCAAAGTCCTTCAGAGGTCCCGGGGCAGGAAATCGCCGTCTTCGGGTCCTCGGGGCAGGCCCCTCCCGGGGGCGTGGCCTCATCGGGGAAGGTGCGGCTGCAGGGAGAGGGAGGCGGGGCCGCCCAGTCCAGAGGGCATCTTGCAAAGTCCTTCAGAGGTCCCGGGGCAGGAAATCGCCGTCTTCGGGTCCTCGGGGCAGGCCCCTCCCGGGGGCGTGGCCTCATCGGGGAAGGTGCGGCTGCAGGGAGAGGGAGGCGGGGCCGCCCAGAGCCGCCTTCTTAATGGAAGTATTCCCATCCCAGGTCACCCTGCAAAAGCTGAAGGCACAGGAATATGTCCAACAGAAGAGGGAACTCCTGGCCCTCTACAGGGACCAGGACCAGGAGTCTCTGAGCACCAGGCCCTCCACGCCTTCCCCAGAGGGCTCTCAGAGCAGCGTGGAAGGGAGGTAAGACCCACAGGGACCACCAGCTCTCCCACAGGAAGGAGGCTGCAGGTAAAGAGGAGAGATGAGGAAAGGCTGAAAAATGATATGACAGTGCTCCGGGGAGTTAGGAATAGACTGGGGAACCCAGGCTACAGGTTGGAGAACAGGTTGGCATCAGCCATGTGCAGGGCCTCCTGGGGCAGCCTAGGAGGTTAGCCAGCCTAGGGTTGGCGCAGACTGAAAGAAATAAACACAAGAAGCGTGAACTCCCTGAGAGGAGCAGGCTCCCCAGGCTGGGGATGGAGAGTGAAGGCCGGTAGGGATTTGCAGAAAGTCAGAGCGGCAGGGACCAACTTAGTCCAAATTCCCAGAGTGTGAAAGGTTCATCCTTAAAAACAGCTGTTCAGCAGCATGGTTGGAGAAAAAAGAGCCATCAGGGGGGTAACCTCGGATGTCAGGAACCCCACAGAAAATACCTGAGCACTTACTTGACACAAGGACCTGGACCAAGTGTTGTGAGCTTACAGTCCAACCAGAGATGATAGAACAGTGTAAAGGCGATACCAAATTCAATTTGGAGGAGGGACCATTACTGAATGGAGTGATCAAGGGATACTTCCTGGATTTGAACTTGACCCCTGAGCATCTGACTCTGACCATTCATTCATTTGTAGGAATTCTGAGTTCTGCACCGTCATCCCCCACCTGGTGGTGACGGACGACACGGATGAAGACATTCCCTCGGTACCAGATGACACCTCAGACTCTGGCTACAGCACTCTGATCCCAGTCTCCCCCAAGGAGTCCCACTCCCCACTGAGCCGGCTGCGCCCGTGGGCCCTTCGGCGGCACCCCGGCTTCACCCTCTCCGCCCTGGACCTCCGGGATGTTACTTTGCGCCCCCAGCCTCCTGACCCCCAAGCTCCCCAGCGCCGAAGCACCCCTGAACTGCCAGGGGAAGTTATCCGAAGAGGAAGCAGTCTTCCCAGGGGAGAGCGGCCCGCCTGGTCTGAGGAAGATGGGACCTCGGTGGGAGGGAACGTGGTAGTGGAGACCTTGCATAGGGCCCAGCTTCGGGGGCAGCTCCCACACTCCCCGACCCACGCTGACTCTGCTGGGGAAAGCCCCTGGGCATCCTCAGAGGACGAGGAAGAAGAGGGGCCCCTCTTCCGGAGACCCTCCCCTGGCCCCCTCAGTGCTGAGGACATGCTCAGAGAGATCCGGGAGGAACTGGCCAGCCAAAGGATCGAGGGCAGCCCGGAGCCTGGGGACAGTGGGCCTCGGAAGCTGACTCGGGTCCAATTGCAGAGGATGCGTGGGCCCCACATCATACGGCTGGACACCCCCCTGTCCACATCGTAAGTGCTGAAGGGAAGGTGGCCTGGGAGGGAGCAGAGGGGAAGGAAGGCCAGGACGGAGTGGGCGGGGTGTCAGGGGAGGAGGTTGGTGGGGAGGGGTCGGTAGAGAAGGGCAGAGCCAGAGCAGGGGCCATGGCAGGGCCGGGCCCTGAGCATCACTCTTCATCCCCTGTCTTTTCAGAGAGGTGTGAGGAACACGCAGGACCTTTGGTTTGGCATTGCTTCCCGAGGAAATCTCTCTCCCAAGAGTGCTGGTCACCACCACCCCGCCCCCCAGGACTGCACCTCAAGGTCCACACTCCCCATGAGGAAGCCTGGCCCGGGATACCCCGGGCATCCTACTCTAAGAACTCTGGGGATCAAGCACTGTACATTGTGTACCATAGACACCGAAGCCCCACATAAAGTTGTGCATAAAAATGACTGCCCATCAGCGCTGAGTGGGGGAAGAACCGGAGGGGGTAGCAGTGCTCACAGGCTGCTCCTCTGGCAGC
>NW_005366017.1:678911-684862 GCF_000412655.1 Myotis brandtii | reverse complement strand
CGGCTCCCTGCTCATGCACGTGCTCTCTTGGAGCCCCGCCCGCCTGCACCCCCACCGGGATTCCTGGCTGGGCTTCCTGGCTGGGTGCTCACCCTCTGGGCGCTGCGTGTAGGTGCTGCCCTCCCACTTCTGAAGAAGGGTGGCCGTGGGCGTGGAGGCTGGAGCCGCTGTGAGGAGAGGGCCGGCCGGCTGGTGGGATGGGGCCATCTCTCTGGGCGGTGGTGCAGCTCTGAAGTCGCGCCAGTCACCAGGGGTAAAGGTGGAACTTGGCATGGAGCTGGGGATGGGACTGAAGCCTGTGGTGGGGCTGAAGCCTGGGGCGGAGGGCAGGAGCTCCGGCACCCCCTGAAAGAGACGAGGTACAGCATTCGTGGGGGAGAGTGAAAACAGCCCTGCCCTCTTCATTCTGGATGGGGTTGGGACTAGAGGGAGTTAGAGGATCCTGAGGGTCAGGGGCGACAATACCTAATTTGGTTCTTACAAGATTACAAGGGACAGTCAGAGAAGTGGGGGGTGGGGGGAGCGGGGGAGGGATCCCTGGTTTCATCTTACCTCCTTTACAGGTGTTGATTTCCCACAAACTGAGAAGAAAAATAAAGAGAGACAGTATGTCACAAATTTCATTTCCTCTCTCAGCCCTGGCGCCCATACTGGGGCCGGCCCTGGGGACTTGTGGTGACATGCTTCAGGGCCTATGTAGTCCCAGGGATGAGAGAGCTACTGATGCAGTGTGACCTCTTACCACCATCCAGGGCCACCTCCCACCAAGGGAGCCCCACAGCGAACTAGGGGGATGCTCACTCCCCTCCTCACTGGTGCGCTGGTGCCTCTTACCACACCGGTGGGTCTTACCACCCGGCCTCTTCTCATGTCCCCACTGGCACCCTTTCCCCTCCCAGAGGCCCCACTCACCAATGGACTGGAGCTTGGGCTTCCACCGTTGGAAGTGGCATGTTAAGCCCATGAAGAGGAGGCATAAAAGGCAGAAACCAAAGAAGATCACCAGGGACAACAGCACTGGGGACAAAGCAGATTGTGATCAGGGCAGGCTGCAGGAGGAAGCAGGGCTGATGGTGGGTGCCGGGGCAAGGTTACGACAGGGCAGGTGAGCATGGGCACCCGGTTATTTCTCCTCACCTGAGTCCGGAGAGCCCCCAATAACTTCACCTGTGGATGGGCACAACTTCGTGCATTCCGTGTTTTTCTCACAACTAAAAGAAGAAATTGCGCAGGTGAGTAGGGGCCCTACCATAGGAATACAGGTTAAAAAATAAAGAAAAAAACACATTGTTGAGGATTCTCTGCTTTACAAGTATTTTAACTACCTCTTGAAAAAGAATGAAAATTAAAACTAGCTTGGGAATTGATGCAAAGGAATGAAACAAATGAACCACAAAATCATCTAATTTAGCCCTAGCTGGTCTGGCTCAGGGGATAGAGCGTCAGCCTGCAGACTGAAGGGTCCCGGGTTCAATTACGGTCAAGGGCACATGTCTGGGTTGTGGGTTCAGTTTCCAGTAGGGGGTGCGCAGGCAGTAGCCAATCAATGATTCTTTCTCATCATTGATGTTTCTATCTCTCTCTCCCTCTCTGAAATCAATAAAAAATATTTTTAAAATAACTTAATTTAAAACTGAAATTGATCTTGAAGAGGCTTTGTAGGAAAACAGTTAAAAGCAGTCAGGGTTGGGGTTTAATTCCAGCCCAGTCATTGGCTAGCAGTGTGACTCCAAGCAAGTCATGTAACGTGTATGTCTCGGTTTCCTCATCAGGAAAACAGGGATCCTACCCACCTATCAGGATTGAGGACTGAGTGAGAAAATCCTGCCTGACATATAGTAAGTGCTCAACAAATGGTAGCTGTCATTGGATTGTTACTTTATCATTGTTCTGCTGAAGAGAATCCTGTGGCAAAGAGAGGTTAAAGAGCTTTTTCTCAAGATGGCACTGCTATAGACAATACCTGACTTTGAGGGAGGGGTCAAACATGCATGTGAAAAATTTAAAAATACACATTGCTGGCCGGCAACAGAGAGCACTCTAGAACAAACACATCTTCCCATGTTGGGAGCGGTCACTGGGCAGCGTGGAGTGATGAGAACTCCATGGGAGGCCTAGAAGGACCTTGAAAATGTGAGTTCTCACCAGGAATCTGAAAGCAGAAAGATTCAGATTCACAAGCTCATGATGAGAACCATATGGGATGGGTGTAAAGCTCTTTCAAGCAGAGACAAAACTTAGCGGGAAAAAGAAGAGTTTCCTGTCAGACATTGTGTAGCTATATATCGTGGTTCTTACAGCTTCGCCAAGTGGATGTCATTATACCCTTACTTTATTTTTTTTAACATATTTTATTGATTTTTAGAGAGAGGAGGGGAGAGGGAGAGAGAGAAACAAACATCAATGATGAGAGAGAATCATTGATCAGCTGCCTTCTGCATGCCCTCTACTGGGGATGGAGCCTGTAAGCCGGGTTTGTGCCTTGACAGGGAATGGAATCGTGACCTCCTGGTTCATGGGCCAATGCTCAGTCACTGAGCCACACTTGCCAGGCATTACCCATACTTTAAAGGTAAAAAAAAACTAAGACTCGGAGATGTTACGTCACGTGCCCAAAGGTGCACAGCCAGTAAATGGCTAGGTTGAGATTTAAACCCAGGAGCTCTCAGAGTTTTTTCTTTGCAAGCAACTATGCAAGAACATCCAGGAGTGAGAAAGCCTGGTCAAAGGGACTGGGGAGGAAATACCATATTGCATGAAACCTACGGTACCATCAACACTAGGAGGCACCGTTATTTGCATAAAACACTCACACAGAGCTACCAGTTAAACCATGCTCCAGCATCCACTGTTGTCAGATGCAGTCTGATTTCAGAGATGTGAATTAATTATAGGCACTGTCACCCAAGAATTTCAATGTCAAAAAAAGAAGAATCTGAATGCCTGAGTTAGGAGAACTACAAGTCCCTGGTGTCTGAGCCTCTATCCCCAAAGACTTCTTAAGATTTGACCGATAAGTTGGGGGAAAGGAGGAGGTCTACCTGCTATCTTGACATGAAGTGTCTCCCACTCAAACAACCAGTGGGAGCCAGAGCACCCTGGGGTGTCCCCCTTGTCCTGCTGGTGGCTCTCACCACAGCCACCCCGTGCCCCCTTGACCCAGTGCCCAGCAGCTGGGAGATACTCACTTATCACAGGGGACGCACTTGTTGTCTTTTAGGAAGAACCCTGTGTGGCAGGTGCACACGGTGTTCTGCTTCGCACTGCCTGTGGAGAGAGGGGCGGCACAGTTAGAGGAGGGCTGGCCTGCAGCCTGAGGAGCAGGGTGGAAGCCGGGAGGGCCCGGGATAGATGGCCCGAGTGGAGGTATCCCCACAGACTGCAGGAGTGGGAAGGATAGAAAGTGCTGCCTCTTGGGGAAGGGGTGCAGAAAGGGGGAGACCCTCCCCCTAAGACAGGGCCCACCCCTGCAATGAGGATGGGGCTGGGGTCAGGAGGGCCATGCTCACAGGAGATTTGCACCGTGCCATTGAGGCAGGGGCTGCAGTTCCGGCACCGGAAAAGAGTGTCGCTCAAAGACTCCTGGTACTGGTTCTTCTTGCAGCCACACACGGTGTTCTGGTCCACTGTGCAAGGAGAAATCTCCACCTGGCCCATTTCTGGTGAGAGGAAGAGATGGGGTAGGAGCCTCTCCTCTCTCTGTGGCACGCACTCACGCCCACCCACGCACTCTATCACACAGGCACACGCACTTCTGCCCGCACCCAGCAGCACAGACTTGCACACCCTTCTCAATGCCCACCTGGCCCATCCTACTTGGAGCCCTTGCCCTCTCCTGAGTCTCACCTTTCCGGCATATGGAGCAGCTGATGCATTGGCTGAGGTAGTTCTCGGAAGCAGTATAGGTGCCATTTTCACACTTCTTGCAGTATGTGTCCCGCCCTGGGGCTGGACAGTCATTGTACCGGTAGGTCCCTGTGATTGGGAGGGTCTGGATTAGGCTGCAGCCGAGAGCTCAAGGAAGGAACTCCATGCTAGGGAAAGCAGCCTGGGCCACCTCTCCAGAGAGGAAAGGAGGGAGAAAATCTCAGTCAGAGAGAAGCGGCTAAGTTAGGAGACTTGGGGACAAAAGGAAAGAAAGTAGCAGGACCCATAACGAGGAGATTCACGGTTACCACTTCCTCCTACCTTTATGGCACTTCGTACAGCAAATGGAGCTATTAAGAGAGTGGGTGTATTTTCCGTGGGGACACTGGCTGTCTCTCTTCTCCCGGGTCCTGGAGTGAGGGACCAGACCAATAACCCCTGAGGGGTATATTTCCACCAACAGCACCAGGAGCACCTGGGGAAGAATCAGTAGAGGAGATCCCATCAGGATCTAAGCTTGAACAGCGGGCACCGTGCAATCGCGTGCTTAATTGTCCTCTAGTTGTTCTGTGTAGTAATGACCTATGTCCCTTCAACTCAAGTCTGGGAGACCCCAGGCCCAGCTGTATCTTTATCCTTATTTCCCCATAGCAGCTAACAGTGTTGGACACAGGGCAGATGTTCAAGGAAGGTGTTTTGTTTTTTTTAATTGGGAACTGATAGGTTACCTCAATTCTGCCCCTTCCTTCCCAATAAGCAGTCCCAAGGATTGAGCTTGTTTCTCCATCTGAGCGCTGTGTTACCACAAAGTGAACGTTCGCAGAGGTGGCCAGGGGATCTGTGCACTTTTCCTCTATTATGTTATACCAGCAACAAGGTTCTCAGTCACATCACAGTGGAATGGAGGTAAGTGATGTCCCTGTGGGCACCACTCCTGGGCAGCATGCAGAAGCAAGAGTTTCTTGAGAAATTTGTATCAAAAACTCACTCAGAATCCCACCCTCAGACTCTATGCCACACCCCTTCCACCACTTAATCTGCACAAATACTCCAGGTCGGCCGGGCCAGTGGGAGGGGAGTCAAAGGATGGGGGGGAGTCCCACCCTCAGACTCTATGCCACACCCCTTCCACCACCTAATCTGCACAAATACTCCAGGTCGGCCAGGGCCAGTGGGAGGGGAGTCAAAGGATGGGTGGGGGGAGAGGGGGGGTGACAAAATTCCCATGAAGACAGGAGTAGGCAAAGGCATGTAGGTTACATGCAGCTGGCACTGGCCAGAGGCTGGGGATCCAGCTCAAGTCTCAGTCAAGTCAGGAGCGAAGGGGGGACCAGGGAGTCCCGAAGCTCTTTGCACACCGAGGCGTTCTGGAAGCCTCGGGGCAAGCCCATGGCAGCTGACTCACTGGCCCATTTCTGGCTTAGATGCCTGGATGGCAAAGCCAGGGGTCAGTGCTGAGCTCCATCCAACCCAGACTTCGCTCTTTGTCAGCCTCTTGCTGGCTTTTCCTAGTTCTCGGTTTTTGTTTCTCTGCTGTAAGAGCTGTTTATGTAAAGAAAAGAGGATGTCCTCAAAGTACATTAAATAATGGGGAGCCACAGACTCATCAGGTCACGGAAACCTCGGCCCGGACAGGAGGGCCTGGCAGCCCGCAGCCCCAGTGGCCCCGCATATCAACAGGCAGTTAGGCAGCTCACACACCTCAGTCACCCCCTGGGAGACGCTGCAGCAACCCAAACGCCCGGGCCTCGGGCATCCACAGGGGAAGCCTCGCTCAGAAACACAGCAGCAAACCCAAGCAGCTCCCCAAGAGGCATGTCCCCCTCCTCAGAGGGCAGCGGCCCTTCCTGGCCCACTCCGGGCGGGTGGGCAGGCAGGCAGGCGCTGCACCATTTCCCCTGAGCAGGACTGGGGCTTCCAGGGCAACAGGAAGAGTGTGAGAAGTTAATGAGAAGAACTTCCTGATCCCAAAAGGAGAGCTTTCCCCGAAGGAGAGCTCAGCACCTAAGGTCGTGGGCACTTGGCATTCCATCCAGGAGGCTGGGAGCTAAGCCAACCAGCAAAGGCAGAGCCAGGAAGAACGG
>NW_005366017.1:671077-677776 GCF_000412655.1 Myotis brandtii | reverse complement strand
GGGGGACTGCCAGTTTCAGGACAGCCTTGGGGGGAGCTTTTCAGGGACCTCAGCCTGTGAGGAATAAACTTCCCAAGACGGCGGGAGGGAGGGAAGCTTTCTCAGCCACATGTCCCCTCTACAGCAGCACTTTGGGGGTTAAGTCAAATCCGGGAAAGGGAAATCTTTTCCCAGAAGCACCGCCCAGTGACTCAGGCCAGAGGGAGGGAGAGGACCTGGGGGAGGGGAGAGGGAACCAGCAGTTCCCCAGCTCCTCAGGGGTCATGAGTCAGCAGAAAGACTAAGGGGCCAGCCAGCAGTTGGTAGCACCCGATCCCTTCCTCCTGTGCGCCCCCTTTCCTCCCTCCCCTCCCTCTCAAAAGAGCCAGGCAACCGACCCCTGTCCCACTAGGCCCCTGTATTTCGGGAAGTGGCTCCCTCTCCCATTCCATCCCAAAGGGAAGTCTCCCTCGACCCCTGGCTTCCTCCCATCAAGTCACTACCCACCCCTCCCTGAGAGCCACTCAATCCCTTCCCCAATTCCTTCCCATCCCCCAGCATCCTTCCTTTAGACTAGGCCCCGTCCTGGCTCCTCCTCCCAGTTCAACCAGTCCCTACAGATGAGCCCCATCCCTGGGTTCTGTCCCAGGCCCCAGTTCCAGAAGGAAGCCAGCTAAGGCTGCCCCCCTCCCACCGGGTTTGCTGCATTCCCACAGCTTGGCTGGTTCTGACCAGTTAGGTTGAGTTTGGGGACTTCTCTGGGCTCCCAGATGATCCTTAGGAAATAAGGCCAGTTCTGCCTCCTCAGTCCCTCCCCAAACACACTAGCAGCACAGGAAAACCTCGGAGCCCTGAATACCCACGTCCAGGAGAGAACAAACAAGAAGGGATATCAGACAGTCAGTACCATCGCCCAGGTCTCTTGTGGGCCCAGCAGCGGCACCGTTTGTTAGCACTGGCTGGCTCCAGTGAGCACCATCCTTAGCAGCTGCATCTTGCAGCAAAACAGCAGAAGCAGATGAGCTCAGAGCACCCAGACCCCAGCTTGTGTAACTGTAACTTGGAGCTGGGGAAGGGCAGGAAGCCGGGGGTGCCTGTGGAGAGACAGCTGAGGGGGTGGCCCAGCACCCCTCCAACTCCCCCACAACTTCCGTCTGGGGAGGCTTTGAAGTTCGACTTCCTGTGCTGGGGCTGCAGCAGGGGGTGGAAAGCGACCCTGTGGTCTACTCTGACCCAGCCACCTCGCCAGACTGCTCAGCTCTTCCCTTCCCCCGTAAGAATTTTTTAAAGACTTTTATTGGTTTTTAGAGAGAGAAGAAACGAGAGAAACATCAGAGGGGAAACATGGATCAGCTGCCTCCTGCACATCCCCTACCAGGGATTGAGCCCGCAACCCAGGCATGTGCCCTGACCAGGAACTGAACCAGCAACCTTCCGGTGCACGGGACGACACCCAACCAGCTGAGCCACATGGGCTAGGGCCCCTGTAAGAATTTGTCCATTACATTGGGTTTGTTCACTTAATGTCAGAACCTTTGAGGAGCTCATGAAGCTTCTCTAAAGCCCCGTTGCAATCCCACCTCCCTGCCCTGAAGCCCTCCATTAATGAGGCTTCCCCTACCCAAGCTCATTAGATGCTCAGCCCCCTATGAACTTTAATAACACGAATTAACTTTATGTATTCTTGGCGCTTATCATAATAGAATTATCTTGGGTGAGTAGATATGATCTTCCCACTAGACCATAAACTCTCTAAGAGACCAGAGAGAGTATCTTGGTCAGAGATAGTGGCCTATCTTCTTGGGTATCTTCTCAGCACCCAGAACTGGGGGAGCAAAAAAAAACAACACAAGGTTGACCTAATGGCTGATCGGCCCTCCACTCCAGGTGAAGCCAATGATTTCCAAAGAGGGAGTCAGTGTCCCCCCTCCCCTTAGGAATATGTTTATCTCCAGGGGAGAGTTCTTAAAGTACCCGCCTCCATCCCACACATGCACACCCTCACTGGAGATTGTAATAAGTGTCCCCCCACTCTCCCTTTGAGAGTCACTGGTGAGTAAAAGCAGCACCTACGAATGATACAAAGGCCGATAAGAGTTTGAGAACCTCTGCTCTGGCTTGTTAGGACACGTACTTCACTTGGCTATTCCCCGGACCCTTCGCAGGCCCCAAATTAAATCCATCAATCTCCTGCCCTAGAGAAATGTCGCACCACCAACTTGTCAGCACCAATGCTGAGACCTCTGCCACCTTTCTCTCCTCGGGGCCCTCCCCACCCCTGCTGCCATCCAGTCTGTCATTCCTCTTGCCAGTCCCTCCTCTGTGATCTCAAGGCCCTCTCCATGGCCATGGTTGCCTCACACCTGGATTCCTGCAACTGCCATCCAGCAGACTGCCCAGCCCCTTTCCTGCTCCAACCCATCCCACAGACTTTCTTATCTGCACTCATGCTTCAACTTGCACCCACATGTGTGGGAATCTTCCTCTCCAGAGCCTGACCTCGACATCATTTCCACAGGTCACTGCTATCCTGGGAATAGCAGAGGTGTCTCACTACTATTCTGAACACATTCCTGGTCAGTGGGCCCTCAGAGAACCCTTTCTGAATGAATGAATGAATGAATGAATGAATGAATTCCTACACCTGGGACCACGGAATGAATGAATGAATGAATGAATGAATGAATGAATTACTACACCTGGGACCACAGTTCAAGATTCTCTTTTCATCCCCTCCCACACTCCCTCCAATTTTCTCATTTCTTTCTTTTTTTTTTTAAATCCTCACCAGAGGATATTTTTCCATTGATTTTTAGAGAGAGTGGAAGAGAGAGGGAAAGACAGAGAGAAATATCAATGTGAGAGAAACACATTGATTGGTTGACACCCGCATGCGCCCTGACCAGGGACCCAGCAAGGGGAGGAGCCTGAAACCAAGGTACGTGCACTTGACCGGAATTGTGCCCTTGACCGGAATCAAATCCGGGACCCTTCGCTCTGCAGGCCAACGCTCTATCCACTGAGCAAAACCCACTAAGGCTCATTTCTTTCTTTTTGTAAATTTTTAATGTTTTATTTTATTTTATTATTGATTTTAGAGAGGAAGAAAGGGAGAGAGAGAAAAAAAAAACATTGTTGAGAAAAACATTGACTGGGGGATTGAGCCTGCAGCCCAGGCATGTGCTCTGGTTGGGAATCAAACCGGTGACCTCTCGGTGCATGGGACAACACTCAACCAACTGAGCCATATCAGCCAAGGTTCATTCTCATTTATTGTTCCTCAACATGGTCTTCCACTCCAGCCAAGGTGTTCAGCTTCCTGCCACCACCACGCAACACAAAAACCCCTCTCTCCCTTCTCTAATTTTCCTCAACCAGTCTCCCTTCTTTCTAGCCACCCTGCCGGTCAGTGACTTCGAATCTCAGCTCTAAATCCACTTTTCCTTTCTCTTTTTTCTCCTCACCCCAGAATATATGTTCATTGATTTTTAGAGAGAGAGGAAGAATGAGAAAGAGAGAAACATGGATCCGTTGCCTCCCATATGCACCCCACACCCCGACTGTACCCCATGCCCTGACCGGGATGGGATTGCAACCTTAGGTATGTGCCCTGACCGAGAATAAAACCTGAAACCTTTTGGTCTATGGGATGACACTCCAACCAACTCAGCCATCCAGCCAGGGCAAATCCACTTTTCTACAAGGTTTTCTCTGCCTCACCCCATCTAACCAATCTTTTGTTCCTTTAGTCAGTCAACAAATAGTTAAGGAGCAATCAATCTATGCCCCAGGGCCCTGGCCAGTGTGGCTCAGATGGTTGAGCATCGACCTGTCCCAGGCACCAAAAGGTCCCCAGTTCAATTCCTGGTCAGGGCACATACCCAGGGTGTGGGCTCCATCCCTGGTCAGAGGAAGTCTGAGGAGATTTCTGGAAGAGAAAGTTAACACCCTGAGGAAGGAGAGGAAGGAGCCATAGGTGGGCAGGGACTCAGAAGAAACGGCATCACAGGTGGGAAATGCAACTGATCAGTGTTTCTCTCTCTCTCTCTCTCTCTCTCTCTCTCTTTCTCTCTCTGTCCTCCCTTTCTTCCCTCCCTCCCACTCTCCCCCTCTCCCTTCCTCTCTCTCTAAAAAAAAAGTGGGTCATTTTAGTACCTAACTTTTACAGCTGTCATGAGGATTAACTGAGTTAATACTTTCAGAGCACCTAGAATAGTGCATGGTACATCGCCCTTGGTGAATCTTAACTGTTATTATCGCTTCTTTGTCTCCTTATGTTATTCTGTTAAACTGCATCAATTGGTAGAAGATATATTTCAGAGACAAGAAGTCATTTAAAATATTTGCAAGTTATGAACTAACATAGGATTTTCATAAAAATCCTAATCTGGTTGGAAGACAGTGCATTTATTAACAAACAACGCAGTGGAAATCAGCTATTGGTGATTCATCTTGTGTTGTCACAGCTGTTCTGTGTGCTTTTTATCAAGCATAAGGAAATGAGGGAAAAATGAGTTGGCAATCCATTTTTGTAGTAAAGTGGTATATGATGTTAAGTACAGGGAATAAAATTGTTTTATTCATCTCAGTTATGCATTAAATAAACCAACTTGATTTTAACTGGTGATATGGAAATATAGAGGCAAGAGCCCCGGGGGTTTGTGAGAATTCATTTGGTGCTTAATTTAATTCATTTTATAGTAAAGCATGAAAATAATTATTTTAAAGAGATATATATTTTTTAGTTTTTCAACTAATTCTTGAAAAAGTTGTGTTCTTCAGGAAAAAAAAATTTGCACAACTCATTTCTTCCACTGACTCAAAAGTGTAAAAAATAAGTGTTTCAATTGACATGCAGTGTTTCTACCTTGTGTTTTAGGATCAGATTTTATTAAGACTTCTACTGGAAAAGAAACAGTAAATGCCACCTTCCCGGTAGCTATAGTAATGCTACGGGCCATTAGAGATTTCTTCTGGAAAACTGGAAAAAAGGTATGTTATTGCCAGCACATCTTCCTTCAGAGTAAAGCTAATGCTATTTATAATACGTGTTACAGCTCCGATAACTGTCTTCGTATGCAGAAGGTGTGAATGAGTTACATTTATTAAGATATATGTTTAATTTTCTTTTCATTACAACAGAACACATGCCTGGAGAAACATGTGCAGGGAACAGAAAGTGCGTGTGAGTGTGGGAGTAAGTATGTGTGATCAAGATGCAAACTTACTTTATGGCCTTTTCTTAACCGAAGACAATTTTATCACTGACAAGAAATTCCTAAATGGGTTCTTTAACGAACTAATTCTGCTGCAACACAGAGGCTTTCTGGTAAGGTGTTGGCCAGAGAAAACAGGTTAATGCAGAAATTAAACTTCCTTGAGGAATGGAAAGAATTGCAGAGTAACATTTATTGAATGATAAGCTGTGGTGGTGATATGAAAAGTATGCAATATAATGGGAAATAATCTTTTCCTGTCATTATTGAAGGACACACATAAATTGGTTTTTCTGTTGGGAAACCCCCGGTCCAGAAAAACTTATTACTTTTAATAATATGAGGTGAAGAGAAAATTCTTGAGGAGATGAACTTATTAAACAAAATAATGAAATGCTGTGAAACAGCAGGGAAAAGGTAGCTAGACGTTATATAGCTCTTGAATTAAATATCCATTTTTGCGTTTTATGGCAGTTAGATGTGCTCTTTGGAAGGCTGTTAAGCTGAGGAGGGTATATGCTAGCTTTTGTCAGCTTTTCGAAAAATAATACATATTTTTTGAAACATGAAGTTAACAGAAAAAATGCGTATGAAGTGTTTTTTAAAATGAGTTTGCATTTTTCTTTTCACTTCAAGTTGCTTGTTTAGTTGCAAATTATCTCAAAGGAATTTTTTTTACATCATTGGAAAGAAAGGTAATTTTTTTTTTAAATGAGACTTTCCCTTCCTCAGAAGACATCCTGTAAAACCAATCTCGTGATTTCTGCCGAATAGAAACCCTGAAAAAGATCTTTAATCCTTTGCCAACTGGATGTGATGACTTTATATGTGGCTGTAGCTTCCGTTTATTTTGGAATCAGAGACCTTTTTGAGAATGTACTGGGTTTGTGAAGCAATTAACTCCTTACAGATTTTTCTCCTTCAGAATAACTTCATATCTTGCCTGGCTGGTGTGGCTCAGTGGTTGATCATCAACCAATGAACCAGGAGATCCTGTTTCGATTCCCAGTCAAGGCACATGCTCTGGTTGTGGCCTCAATCCCCAGTGTGGGGTGTGCAGGAGGCAGCTAATCAATGATTCTCTCTTATTATTGACTAGAGGCCCGGTGCACAAAAATTTGTGCACTCGGGGGGGGGGGGGAGAGGGGGTCCCCCAGCCCGGCCCGTGCCCTCTCACAGTCTGGGACCCCTTGGGAGATAACGACCTGCTGGCTTAGGCCTGCTCCCGGGTGGCAGAGGGCAGGCCCAATCCCTAAGTGCAGCCCCTGGTCAGGCTCAGAGCAGGGCCGATTGGGGAGTTGGGGCGCCGCCCCGTCATGCACAGAGCAGGGCGGATCGGGAGGTTGCAATGCCACCCTCAGTCACGCTCAGGGTAGGGCCGATTGGGGGGTTGGGGCACCGCCCCCTGTCACACTCAAGGCAGGGTCGATGGGGAGGTTGCGGCGCCACCCCCTGTCACGCACAGAGCAGGGCCAATCAGGGGGTTGGGCGCTGCCCCCTGTCA
>NW_005366017.1:652292-655049 GCF_000412655.1 Myotis brandtii | reverse complement strand
AAATCCTCACCAGAGGATATTTTTCCATTGATTTTTAGAGAGAGTGGAAGAGAGAGGGAAAGACAGAGAGAAATATCAATGTGAGAGAAACACATTGATTGGTTGACACCCGCATGCGCCCTGACCAGGGACCCAGCAAGGGGAGGAGCCTGAAACCAAGGTACGTGCACTTGACCGGAATTGTGCCCTTGACCGGAATCAAATCCGGGACCCTTCGCTCTGCAGGCCAACGCTCTATCCACTGAGCAAAACCCACTAAGGCTCATTTCTTTCTTTTTGTAAATTTTTAATGTTTTATTTTATTTTATTATTGATTTTAGAGAGGAAGAAAGGGAGAGAGAGAAAAAAAAAACATTGTTGAGAAAAACATTGACTGGGGGATTGAGCCTGCAGCCCAGGCATGTGCTCTGGTTGGGAATCAAACCGGTGACCTCTCGGTGCATGGGACAACACTCAACCAACTGAGCCATATCAGCCAAGGTTCATTCTCATTTATTGTTCCTCAACATGGTCTTCCACTCCAGCCAAGGTGTTCAGCTTCCTGCCACCACCACGCAACACAAAAACCCCTCTCTCCCTTCTCTAATTTTCCTCAACCAGTCTCCCTTCTTTCTAGCCACCCTGCCGGTCAGTGACTTCGAATCTCAGCTCTAAATCCACTTTTCCTTTCTCTTTTTTCTCCTCACCCCAGAATATATGTTCATTGATTTTTAGAGAGAGAGGAAGAATGAGAAAGAGAGAAACATGGATCCGTTGCCTCCCATATGCACCCCACACCCCGACTGTACCCCATGCCCTGACCGGGATGGGATTGCAACCTTAGGTATGTGCCCTGACCGAGAATAAAACCTGAAACCTTTTGGTCTATGGGATGACACTCCAACCAACTCAGCCATCGCAAATCCACAAATCCACTTTTCTACAAGGTTTTCTCTGCCTCACCCCATCTAACCAATCTTTTGTTCCTTTAGTCAGTCGTTAAGGAGCGAAACCTTTTGGTCTATGGGATGACACTCCAACCAACTCAGCCATCCAGCCAGGGCAAATCCACTTTTCTACAAGGTTTTCTCTGCCTCACCCCATCTAACCAATCTTTTGTTCCTTTAGTCAGTCAACAAATAGTTAAGGAGCAATCAATCTATGCCCCAGGGCCCTGGCCAGTGTGGCTCAGATGGTTGAGCATCGACCTGTCCCAGGCACCAAAAGGTCCCCAGTTCAATTCCTGGTCAGGGCACATACCCAGAGGTCTCAGAGGTATGACTACTGTACTTTACTATGGACTCTCCTACAAGTGACTGTCTGCAACCGTGGAGAACTGAGGAAGGAGAGGAAGGAGCCATAGGTGGGCAGGGACTCAGAAGAAACGGCATCACAGGTGGGAAATGCAACTGATCAGTGTTTCTCTCTCTCTCTCTCCCTCTCCTTCCCTCTCTCTCTAAAAAAATAATCAATAAAAACATATATTTTTTCAAAATCTACGCACCAGGGAGGCAGAGATGAAACAACACCACTCATTCTCTCATGAGTTCTCCACGGTTGCAGACAGTCACTTGTAGGCTCTGCGGTCTGTGCAAGGTGTGCTCCAGGAGCACAGACACCAGAGTTGAGGTCTGCTACCCAAGAAAAGGCAGCTGGACTACACTCCATTGGTGTCCCAGGGCACCACGTCACGATGCTTTTGTGAAGATTTCCCTCCACACTGTTCCAAAATCATATTTTTGCTGAAAGCTGTCTTGGCTCCTAGACTGTAAGCTCTTTGAGAGTAGCAACGTCCTGTTTGCTTGTCATGCTCTCTCCTGTATTCTTTCCCACTCCCCCCCCACCACACACACACACACACACACACACACACACTGTGTGCTCTGAATTGCCCACTGAATGGTGAGCAGCTGGAAAGTTCATGGACAGCCTTATCCAGACCTTGCATACCGCCCGTTTCCCCTCCAACTCCAGGCTGAGGTGGTGTCAGACTTTCACCTGGGCTGGATCAGATCAGCCCCAGCCCCCAGACACTTTCCTTTATTTGTTTGGGCTACTGTCCCCTGTTTTCCAAATGCAGTAGCTATCAAGTAATGACTACTGTACTTTACTATGGACTCCTAGCACTAACGATGTAAAAGCTAGCATTTACTGAGCACTTTCTATTTGCTATATCCTATCCCTCTTCTAGAACGTAGACTCTATGAGGGCAGTGATTTTGTGTATTCTGCAGTCCCAACACCTGGAACAATGTCTCTAGCACAGAGCAGACACTTAATAAATTGAATATTTAATTTATATCAATCTATTTAATCTTCCAAACAACACTATGAGGTAGTGACTATTACGTTCATGTTAGAGATAAGGAAACGATGGCATGGAGGGCTTACATAACCTGCTCAAGTTTAGGCAACTAGCATGTGAGGGAGCCAGAACTGAATCTACTGCCAAAAAGAGAAGAGAAGATAGCAGAGCTGCTGGATGGAGTGACCTGGGAGGCCAGCCGTGAGAGAAGGGAAGAGATGGGGCTGGGAGACAGGAGGTGGGAGAACCCAAAGATTAGGGTAGAGAGAGGTTGCATGGGACACTAAGGTCTAGAAATATGGAAAAGAGAGGGAGAGGGAGGGAACTCAAGAGAAAGGGTTTCCAAAAGGAGACTTTGAGAAGTCTGAGGAGATTTCTGGAAGAGAAAGTTAACAACCTGAGAAAGGAGAGGAAGGAGCCATGGGTGGGCAGGGACTCAGAAGAAACTGGGCATCACAGGTGAGAAATGCACCT
>NW_005366017.1:648137-649125 GCF_000412655.1 Myotis brandtii | reverse complement strand
CACAGGGTGACTCCAGACGCGGAGAGTGAGGGAGGATACCTGACATCAGACCAAGGCAAGAGAAAGGGACATTTTCCAGTGACGAAAACAACTTTCTTCCAACTTCCTCAAACCTCTAGAAGAACATCTGCACAGGGTGACTCCAGACGCGGAGAGTGATAAGGGATACCTGACATCAGACCAAGGCAAGAGAAAGGGACATTTTCCAGTGACGAAAACAACTTTCTTCCAACTTCCTCAAACTGACTCTAGAAGAAACCAAGGGATTGTTGTCTAGGGCTGTGGGGAGGGGCCGGCAGGCGGGCAGAGGGACAGTGTCCAGGTGGAGCTGGTGCTAGCTATCTAGAGAAGAGCAGTCCAGCAGAGGCCACCAGCCTGGAAACTGAGGCGGAGGCAGAGGTTGAAGAATGCCCCCATTGGTACCAGATTTACCACTGTAAGTGTGGCGTCTCAAAACAAACAAACAAACAAGAACGTCCCCAGTGGGAGGCCTCAGCCTGGGGGGAGCCCTGGACATGCTCTCCACAGGCGGCCCGTGCCAGTGCCCCCTCCATTCCCTCATAGCTCCCACCATATGCCACCCCAAACTCACCACACCCACCTACCCCCTCTCCCAGACTGTTTCCCTACTTCACTATCGCCCAGCTCCTGCCTCTAGCAGGGTTTGCTCTCCCGCTGGCAGCCGCACCTCCACACCCCAACTCACTCCTGGGCCGCCCAGCTGACCAGAGGGCCCGGCCAGAGTTCTGAATCATCTGGAATCCGAGAGACTGACTTCTTCCCCGACTCCTTTCCTTTCCTATCAAATCTGCCCCACCCTCGGCCATCACCTGTCCCCACTTTTTCAGACACCCCTTAAGCCCAGCGAACTTCCTTGGCTGTCAGGGGCCAGAGCTCCCTTTCATTCCCCACCTTTCAAACTTCTCCCCTGACCCTGATTCAGGGAAACCTGGGCTTCTGGCTGAGGTCAGGCCATGGCCCTCTCCCA
>NW_005366017.1:630976-648108 GCF_000412655.1 Myotis brandtii | reverse complement strand
CGGCGGCACCCTGCGCCCACCAGCCCACTCCGCCCTGGTCCCTGGTCTCACCAGTGGCAGCAGTGGGCCAGGCACGGTGGGGAGGCCCATGTCCGGCCAGCTGTGGCCTCTTACTCCCCCATCAGGGCTCAGGCAGCGGAGGCAGCAGTGGTGGCGGCAGGCGAAGGGGCATCCACCGAGTCCCGGAGTCCCGGGATGAGCCGGTCAGGAGGTCCCAAGAGGAGCCCTGGCCTTAGGTGGGGGAGTGAAGGCTTGAGCTTGGGATGAAGATCAGAATCCAGTCCCAGGGGCCTCAAACCCCGAAGGCCAGAACCCGAGCCTGAGCCCGGACTACGAGAAAGAGGTGGGAGGGAAAGGGAGAGAGGCTGATGGGTGTTGCAACAGCAAGACAGGAAGGACTTGGGGGAGGAGGCTGGAGGAGGCGGGTAGAGGCGGGAGGAGGGGGCAAAGGTTTTTTAACTCTTTGTAGCACAGTGAGAGACTCCACAGTCCTGGATCCACCAACCTGACCCTCCCAACCAAACACCCACGCGCAGTAAGCCCCCTCCCTCCTCACCCCCATCCCCTGGCTTCTCCCAATTGAATAGCAATAGACAGAACCAGGGTTTTGGATTCAGATTCCCTGGGGTACAGTTCAGAGTCCTCTGCTTTTTAGCTGGGTGGTCTTGGACAATCTAAACTTTCTGAGCCTACTTTCCAACGTGCCAAATGGTGAGACCCCATTTCAAGTGGTTGCTGTAAGGATTGATTGAAACAGGGCAGATACGTGTCTGATACATGACAAGGACTCCGTGTTCCTCAGTAACTCATTCCGTTCTCCCAGAGTTCTCCACTGACACCCTCATCTCCCACTTTCTTGGGAATGTACCCCTCCAATCTAAACCTCCGAGTAAATCCTAACCCCAGTTTTCTGCCCTGGCTTGTGGCCTTCACACCCTCCCCCCAATCTGGTTCTCACCCAGCCTGTGCTAGGCTGGGTCTCACAGCTGCTGAGCCTGGCTCTGCCACCAAACATTGGTGGGACCTCCACTGGGTCTTGGCTCCCTCGTTATGGAGTAAGAAGAACAATGCCTATCCCACCAACACAGGAAAGCGGTGTCACGAGGATTAATGAGATCATATCTGTGAAAACGCTTTGGGAATTCCAGATATCTCAATCAGATATTACTAATACGTTCCCAGAGCCCTTTTCCCAAATATCATTCTGTATTTCAGTCCAAAGCAACCTTCGAGATCATCTACTGCGCCTTCTTGTTTTATAGATGAGAAAACTGAGAGCCAGAGACACACAGAGCATGTTCCCTGAGGACCCTGAAACCCAGGGGCCCATTTTGCTACCTTAGACACATGGCTACTTTTCTGTCTGTCCCTCTGGTTCAGACCCCACTCCCTGACTCTGGGTATTTTATGTCACCCCAATTCGTGCAGGACACCTCCAAAATGAATCACACAAGGGTACAATGTTCACTCAAATGTCCTCTGAACAAAATGACCTTCCCTCTACCCAGCCCAGGCCCGTGGTCCTCTGGTGGCTGAGTTTGCTAGAAATGCAGGAAGACAGAGGAGTGAGGTCCAAGGGCTTTGTGACTTGGAATCAGAGCTCCTGGTTCCTTCTCCCCTTGATCCAGCAGCTCAGCTCCCTCCCCCAGAGTCCACCCTGCCTGGCTTTTCCTGGCCTCCCCTCTCTGATCCTAAGGACAGAGCATCCATAGGTGAGAATGGAGCTTGGATGTCCCCACCTTGGGCTGACTTCACTACACCCCACCCCCCAGCCTCTGAAGAACTGGAGAGTTGAAGCTGGACTCAGAGGAACTCACCTCTACCAACACACAGGGAGCCTCCAAGGATAGTACAGTGGACCGGAAGCAGGCCTCTCAAAGCAGAGTCATTGGAATCAAGTGCAAGAGTCAGAATGCCCAGTTTCCACTGTGAAGAAGCAAGGAGGGCCACAGGCTCCTCACCTACAATACGGGGAACACCCCAGTACCCTCACGTCATAGGCACTGATAAGTAAATGCATACAAAGTGTTTAGCAAGTGTTTGCGAGATACCAAGGATTCAATAGAAAAGAGGAAGCAATATTAACCGTTTGTGTTAATAATTAATAATGACCTCAATGTCCTAGTTTTAATGTTACAAGGAATTTTAATAGTCTGTGCCAACTGTTCAAGCCATTATACATAGCCTGGTAGAAAAAGAGAATCTCTATCATTGTTCAGGATAAATGCTAATTCACTCAATAAGTTTAAAGTTTTGAGAAATGTGGTATTAAATTGTTTTTATTTTATTATTTATTATTTTTTTAATCCTCACTCTAGAGGGAGTGGAAGGGGGGAGGGAGGGAGAGAAACATCAATGTGAGAGAGACACATTGATTAGTTGCCTCCTGCACCCGCCCCAACCAGGGCTGGGGATCAACCTGCAACCCAGGTATATGCCCTTGACCCAGAATTTAACCCACAACCCTTTGGTCTGAGGGCCGATGCTCTAACCACCGAGCAAATTGGTCAGGGCTCAATAACATTGTTTTTAAAAAGATGGTGAGAGGTAGATAGACCTAGGAATATGAAAAGCTAACTAGTTTCATGGAGAAATTTCTTCCAGGCAAAGAAGAAGGAATAATGGTGAGAGAGAGAATGGGATAGATGGAGAAATCGAAGAGGAGCAAATTAGGGGATGACAGAATTGATTGTTAGGGTCTATGGAGCAAAGGATAGAGAAGAGAGCTTCAGATGGCAGAGTCCCCCCGCCCCATCACCTCTCTCTCTCTCTCTCTCTCTCTCTCTCTCTCTCTCTCACACACACACACACACACACACACACACACACACATGCACACACTCCACAGCAGTACAGAGTGATCCAAAGAGCACTGGACTCCAGATGAGGATGATGTGGGTTCAGCCGCAGCCCTTCCATCCTGACTCTGTGGGTCATAGAAAGAGACCCAGGTTCCAGGCTGGTTCTGTAAGAATCATGAACTTGAACAAGTTATGTCGCCTGCTAAGGAACAGAAGGCAACTTAACTGGATCTTCCCTAACACTCAAATTCTAACCCTAACCCTGAGGTCCAAGGGCAGCATATAAATACGGGATGGAGAGAAGGAAACCCCACAGAGTGGAAACTCCACAGGCCAAGACAACTCCAGGTGGGGAGGAGCTGATTACCATTATCTGTAACAGGTCAGCTGTCCAACAGGACTGCCCACCCCAGCCAGAGGACAGGCCGCTGGGGACAGGTGGGGCAAGGCTGGGCTGTGGCAGAGAGTACACAGGGCGGACTGAGCCTGAGGGCTCTGACGGAAGAGACTGTTGTAACACCACCATTTCCCTCTCATCAGCTTGCGTCTAGGAAAGGGAAGTCGGAAAGCACCGCATCAGTTCCTGGTCACAACCTTATCCATCTCTCCACTCCCTTCACCATCTCTTCCTCTTTTCCCAAGATGCACTTGGCTCCTCAGGACAGGGAGACTGTAACTGAGGGGAGTAAGACCAGGGCAGTAAGGGAAATGTCCGCAAAGTGACAAGGAAGGGTAACTTCTAGGTTCCAAGTGTCATGCTGCAGTGGGGGGAGGAACCAGGGGCTCGAAAACCCAGGCTCCACTCAGACATCCCTCAGTCTCTTCTCTATGGAAACCTGGGAGGGCCTGGCTGGTGTGGTTCAGTGGTTGAGCATTGACCCATGAACCAGGAGGTCCCAGTTTGATTCCCAGTCAGGGCACATGCCCAGGTTGTGGGCTCGATCCCCAGTTGGGGGTGTGCAGGAGGCAGTTGATCAATGATTCTCTCTCATCATTGATGTTTCTATCTCTCTCTCCCTCTCCCTTCCTCTGTCTGAAATCAATAAAAAACATAGTTTTAAGAAATAACCTGGGAGGATTCCCACTGCTCTCACTCTGGGATGATGCAAGAATGAGAATACACAGGCTTTGAGGGTCCAGAAGAATGTGGCCTGAGTCTCATCCTCCTCCACCACAACTGTGCAGCTGATGGGGAGGGAGCAAATGAGGATGTTATGTTGCAGCTGGGTGGTGAGTGCTGGGTGCTCCGCGAATGGAGTGAAAGATTACTGATGATGGTAAGTAAAGTTGGGAGGAAAAGGGCGTTCTGACAATGGACGGGTGAGGGAGTACGAGACTGGGGGAGGTGGGGGAGTTATCCCAAGCACTGCCTAGTCGGTCTGAGGGGAGTGCCCACGTCTTTGCCCTCCCACCCTAACATGGTGATGGGCACATAACAGATGCATATCAATGTCCATGGAGGAACTAGCAAGACAGTTTGTCTCTCCTGAGGCCCCCAAAGAATGGTCATTTCCATAGTGAAGCTGAGGGGTCAGAGTCTGTCTCCCTCACCCCCACCCCAGGACCTCCTAGGAGCTTGAGCAGAGACCCAGGGACTCAGATCCACTCCCTACCCCCTATAGGGCACCCCATTCAACTCTCCAGACATTTTTTTATGCAACAAATATTTATTGAGTGCCTGCCTACTTGCTCCAAGTCGGACACTGGGCTAGACCCTGAGGTTACATAAATGAACAACAGTCCCTGACCACAAGGAGCTCACAGTCTAGTTGGGGCGGCAGACACAAATGAACAGGAAAGTAAAATGCAAAATCAGCATTCCAACCAATGATATGGTGCACTATGGGAGTCCAGGGAAGAGGGGAGTGATCAATTCTGGGGAAGACAAGATGGGGCAAAAGCCTTCATAGAAGTAGTTGTGTCTGTGTAGGGTTCTAAGGGATGCATAGGAGTTCTCCAGCCAATGGTGGGGAAAGCTTCCAGGTTTAGGAAATAGTTTGAGACTTGCAGAGGTGTGAAGGATACAGGCAGAGTGCTAGGATGGGCTGTGGGGGGGCGGGGGGGGGGGGGAGGGGTATAGATGAGGCTGGAAGAGTCGTGGGTCCAACTGGAAACACCAAACCTTTACTGCACTAGTCTGCTCCAGCCCTACTCTGGGGAGTCATGGAAGGGGACTTGCCCAAGAACTAACTCAGGGGGCTTTTGGGTGAGGTTCCCCACCCAACTTCAAGAAGAGGAGCAAACGTCCGTGTCACTGGAAAGCAGTGTGGCCGGGCCAGTCAGAACTGGCTTCAGTCATCCTTGGGTAGGAGACCTGGGCATGCCTTTGTGTGCCCTTGTGTGTTTTGTTCTGGTCTTCATTTGTTTCCTAGCAAAGTTCCTTGTCAAAGCTCCAAGTCTGACTTGGCTGATCCAAGGGAAAAGGAGATTTCTCTCCACTTGGATGAGGAAGCCAGAGGGTTCTAGAGGCAGGACCAGGGGGTACTGGGCAGGAGCCAAGGGCAATTCTGGGCAGCTTCCGTGGCTCCTGTTTTCCAAGCAATTTCTGTAGCTCCTTATTCACCCTGCTTTCCTCCTCCACACCAAAGGCAGTTGGGGCAGCTGAGAACAAGCCCAAAACATTCCTTAATCCTGCCAAGGTTTGTCCCCACCCACCAAGGGAAGCTGCTTGCCTCGGGGGGCTGATACCCTCCTTTCCTCTCAGGTTTCCTCTCAGGGCTCCTCCAGAGTGAAGACAGAGGAGCTGGCCCCTGCCGAGCTGGATGGAGCTGGGCAGGGGCCCAGGGTGGCATAGGCTGGTGGAGGGGCAGTCAAGGTTGGGGAAGTATCAGGGCTTGGCAGGGATGAGGCCAGGGAGGAGAGCTTGGGGCAAACGCTGGAAGGGAGGGAGGAAGCTGGAGTGGAGGCCACCTCCTGGGCACCTCTGCCCCCTCGGCCTGGAGACCAGTATCGGCTTCTGAACCTCCGGAGCAGCATGAGGAATGTAATGACCATGAGGTCAAAGATGAGCTCCGCCATCTCCACCACAGACAGCACCGAGGAGCCGAACCACAGGCTCCACTGGCTGCCCAGGTTGGACAGGAGGGTGACCATCTGTGAGGGCGAAAGGCACACTGACCACTGGGCAGAGGGCCCAGGGTGGGCTCCGGCAGAGGAGTCCCATCCCTCCTTACCTGAGGTCCTCAGCCACCCCTCTCAGCCTCTCGGTGGCGCCCTGGACCCCTTCTGTCCAAGTCATACCCACCTGGCACACCCTTCCCTCCCACTACCCCAAGAGGCTTCATCCCCCAGCCAAGTTCCCCTTCTTCCAACCCTCTCCCCCTCACCCCTCTCCTTGGTCCCCTACCTTCAAGGCCCAGACACCTTGGCCCAACAAAGGCAACCCCTTGTTTTCCCTGACCCCCCAGAAAATCACAGGCTCAGTGAGGCAGGACGTACCGTGACGGAGGGAGACTCAGAATTGGTTTTGTAGTTCAGCTCCTTGAAGAAGACATTGAGTTTGGCAACTCCGTTTCTTTGGAGAAGGGGAGAGGGTGGGAAGAAATGGCAGAGGATTAACTTCTCGGAACCTCACAAACACCCTCCTCTAATCAACTGTATCAATCCTTCTTTCCAGATTTGATTTTCCTCCCAAGGATTCCTTTCTTGGGGCTGGGACCAGGGTAGGACTGACCTCTTGTTTTTGATGGTGTAATTATTCTGTAGGGATAACATCCGGAAGACCCAGTCCTGGGAGAGAATTGGAATGTCAAGGGGGCCACCCATACTCTCCAGGCTTACAGAGTTGGGGGTGGGGTCAAACACACCCACATACATATACCCAGAGAAGACCACAGGGTCATACACACATCCCCTGTCCTTGCCCTTCCCCACTTTACCTGGGATGTCACTGAGGGCCATCGCGAGTAACCTGCAGAGAGCTTGTAACTGGTCACACTGGGAATGGAGAGAGGCACTCAGTAATAGGGGTGGGGCTCTCCCACTCAAAGGCTTAGCTGAGTACCCGTATTCCACCCAGCCAAGCAGCCCGCTGCCCAATCTGTGTCCAGGCGAAGGGGACACTCACCTGCACGGCTTCAGGCACTTGGTGAAACAGCCCAGGCGATCTGAGGAGAAGGCACCCTGGAGCTTATAGTAGCAGTAGCCTGTGGGTGCAGAGCGGACACCTCAACCTTCTCTGCCCCACACCCAAGAGGCCTCTCAAGATCCCGGGCACCCCCTTCTCAAGAGTATCAGATTACAGTGATGTCTCCTGAGTGGCTGCACCCAAAACAGTTTAAGAAATTAAGCTAATTTGGGGGGGGGGGCGCGGTGCACTACACCTATGTAAAGATGTGTAGGATTTAAACAAAAATTAGAAAGTCAGAAAGAAGGGGAACAATTGTGTAAAGTAATGAGATTAAAGCACAATGAGATATCACGTCATACCCACTAGAATGGCTATAATTGAACAAAAGACCAACGTCACCCCCAATAAATTCAATTTAAAAAGGGACAAGAGCAAGTGTTACTGTAGAGAAACTGGAACCTCCTACATTGCTGCTGAGCGTGTAAAATGGTGCGGCCACTTTGGAAAGCCGTCTGGCAGTTCCTCAGAATTTTAAACATACAGCTATGATCTGACTCAGAAATTCCACTCCTAGGTATATACCCGAGAGACTTCAAAACATATGTTCACACAAAAACTTGTACACAGATGTTCACAGTCACTATAGTAAAAAAAAAAAAAAGTATAAAAAACCCAAATGTCCATTAAGTGATGAATGAATAAACAAATGCGGTCTGTCCCTACAATGGAACATTATTTGGCCATAAATAGGAATGAAGTTCTTGCACATGCTACAAGATGGATGAATCTTGAAAATATCCCAGTCACAAAGGACCATAGGTTATATGATTCTACATATATGAAATGTACAGAATAGGCAAATCTAGAGACAGAAGTGTGTATGTGTGTGTGTGGGGGGGGGGGGGGGGGTTGGGAGAGGGAGAAGGGCACTGTGGGTGCAGGGAATGGGGAACTTGAAGAGTGCTAATGGGTACAAAGTTT
This sequence comes from Myotis brandtii, assembly GCF_000412655.1. Lineage (NCBI taxonomy): Eukaryota > Metazoa > Chordata > Mammalia > Chiroptera > Vespertilionidae > Myotis > Myotis brandtii. Next base: position 640,257 of record NW_005366017.1, on the reverse strand, counting down.
CTTTCTGGTGTGATAAAAATGGCTGTGGCCATTGTTGCACAACTCTATGACTATACTAAAATCTAAAACTATCTTAAAATTGAATTGTGCACTTTAAATGGGTTGAATTGTCTCAAAAAGCTGTTACCAAAAAAAAGAAAGAAAGAACAGTTGGTTTATAGATTCCCTTGCTCCCCCATTTGCCAAAGTCTAAGTAAGGTTATATTGTTCTTCTTGCTACTCTTAGTCACCCAGTCTGGAAGTCCTCCTTCATTTCTGACCCAAATTTCTCAGTCTACCAGGACTGGGGATCTTTAATTAGGAAGACTGGGAAACAGCGGGGCCCTTTTCTCTGGGGAGTGAGCAGTCCTTAGGAAACGCAACAGACTGAATTTTTAACCTAGTGCCTTTCCCTCCTCCTCACAGCTTCTCAGCAATCAGTACTGTTATTTTTCTCCCACAGATCTTCTTCAAACTCACAAACACTTAGAAATCACTGTTTGCGGGCCGAGGGGAGCAGTGGGCAGGGAGCCATGTCCCTCCTCAGGGTCTCAGCTTGCTTATCTGAGAGAGGAGAAGGTGAGGCCAGGAGGAAACACTCCAGCTCAGATGCTCTATGGTTTTCTAAGGTCAGAGACACAGGAAGGGAGGCCACAACTACAAAGTCCAGCAGGGGAGAGAGCTGGGTGGAGCAGACCCAGGAAAGGAAGGAGGCCGCAAGATCAACACAGACAGAGCCAAGCCAGGCAGACACGGAACTCCGGGGTCTGCAGGGCCCCTGCCTCATCCTGAGAGGTGTGAAGGTGTGTGTCCTCCAGCAATGGCCAGCCACCCACCTGCAGGGGGAGAGTTGGTCCCAGGGGAACCGGGGAGAAGGAGACCCCGGAGGATCAGTCAGCTGCGAGGGATAAGAGCATGTGCACCAGGAAAGCCAACCCTCTGTTTCCATGGTTTCCTGTTTAGGATTTTCTCTCCCTCGGCTTCCTAGTACACAGCTTCCCTGCTGAGTAGCCCAGCTGTAGTGAACAGAAAAGGGGATCTGTCTACTCCCAGACCAGGATAAGGAGGAGACTCCAGGGCTCTCCAGACTTCTTTGATTGTGCCCTCCTGGAGGTAACAACTTCTTAAATAAGCAACTCCAGTATACGTATTTGGTTTATAAAGCACATACCTGCTACTATTGAATTGATGCATTATGTACATTATAAAACATACATAAAATGGGATGTGTAAGAGAATGATAGAGACACATTTAACTTCTGGTATTTCCTCCCTGCACCCAGTGAGTTATCCCAGTGCCTGGCCCGGAGCCTTGAGTGAGACGAGGGAGCTATAGGCAGAGTGTGCACAGAAACCTCAGCAGGCCCCGGAGAGAACGGGGAGATTTTTCACACACTCTTCCTACCTTATGCTGCAAGTTATTTTAAATAGAGCCATCCTACATAATAAAGAGCTAATATGCTAATTAGACCGGACAGTGGGAGGCGGGTGGGCCCGCGAGGCAGCTGGGGCTGCTGCGAGGGCCAAGCCCCTTGCACTAATTTTGTGCACTGGGCCTCTAGTTCCTTTATAAACACACAGAAGCCAAAACAGAAGGGGAGAAACTGTGAGGGAGGGACAGAGATAGTGCATAGAAAACTGAGAGAGGCCAGTCTAAGGACTGGAAAACAAGAGACAGGGAGAATTCATCAGGGCCAGTGTGAGGCAGAAGCAGCCCCACAGATGAGGGTGCTGAGAGGAGAGGGCTCTCAGGAAAGTCCTGGTCGATGGGCAGCCCAGGGGCTCCCTCCTGGACTCTCACCCCAGGAATCATGCTTCTTGTAGTCACAGTACTCCACATGCTTGGGCCGTGGGTAGAAGATGTAGGCACAGCCACACTCCTTGACCATGCTCTCCTGGAAGCAAGAGTGAATACACACCTACAGAGAGGAGAGTGAGGGGGGAGGAGGTCAGGCCTGCGCTTGCCCACAAACAGCCCAGAAGAGACAGAGAAGGGAAGGACAAACAATTCTCTGTGCTGCACATCCATCCCTCTTTCCTCTGTTTACACACACACACACACACACACACACACACACACACACTCACACACACACCCTTCAATTTTGACTGACCAGCAGTGCAGGCCTGGGAGATGGTTGCCATAGAAACAGACTGGCCTCACCTGCTGTGTGTACTTGGAATGGTAAAGGTTCTTGACAGGTACGTCACTGCCATTATAGGTACAGTCTCCATAGTTGCCCCCAAGTCTGTCCAGGGTTTCCTGTGAATACACACACACCAAGATGTCAGAGGTCGCAGAGCAGAGCAGTGGCCCAGGCCTCCTCCTGAATCCTCTGTCTTCCCTCAGTCTCAGGTTGCATCTCCTACCCTGCCAGCCTCACCTGTCTGCCTCCCCATTTCAAAACATGCTCCCAGTGGCCCCAACATCCACCTCAGTGCCACATTCAAGGACACCAGGCCCACAGCATCCCCTGGAATCCTAAGCATGTTCTGAATCCCTTCTAAGCACTCTCATCCAAGGCCCACTCCTCTGCTCCCTTCTTCCTGGTGTCCACTCTTCCAGCCCCACGCCCCTGGTTTCTGCTCCTGTAGACCTCCACATACTCAAGGTCCCGGCCTGCATGATCCCCCTCCTCAGCCTCTGGTTGTCAAGACCACTTCCCATGCCCCTCGCTAATCTAGGGCTCTCCTCCCAGGCTTCCCAGGCAGCATCCTTGCCTTCCTCATGCTGATGGAGGTCTCCACACCAGGCCGCAAGTTAAAGCCACCATCATCCATAAAGGCAGGCTCATCCTGCCCGTGCACCGTTACCCTGGCCCCAGTCACTGTGGACAGCAGCGGGATGAAGTCATTCTGCTCTGTGCGCAGTGTCAGGGACAGACCTGGGGTGTGTAGAGGGAGCAGAGTTGGGGGAAGGTCTTGGAAAAGCATTAGGGGATGGAAAACACCCTCTCACCCTGCCCAGTTCCTAATGCTCCAAGGAGAGCAAAGCAGGAAAACCTACAAATGGATGGATTCTGGGGTCGGGCTGGAAGGACTAGGTCAGGGTTCCTATCACACCTGGAATGGACAACGTGGTACCCATGGTGGAGAAAGAACAGCGAGGACTCCTTCCAGGACTGAGATAGGCACATTACGTTGATGCCCAGAGGCTCACGGTATCTCTAGGATGGAGCTCAAGGTGGGTAAATGTGGGTGGGCAGGGCAGTAGGAAGGGCTGAGGCAGAGGTCAGGGATTGAGAGTATGGGGTGTTGCTCACCATTGTTGACCCCAGGCATAGAAGACATCCAGAGGTTGGAGTTGTTCTCGCCATTGAAAGTGTAGCAGTTTCCATATATCGGGTGGTGGAAGTGAGAGTAATTCCTATTCAGGAGGGAGATAGAGAAGGGTCACAGAGAAAAGGGACCAGGGAGGGAGGGACTTTCAGAACGTTTTGTTTCCTGGTCATCTACTATGTGCCAACAGCCTGCGAGGGCATCATCTCCACAGCACAAAAGAGGAACATGGGGCACAAACAGTGATGACAACTTGGGAGTCAAACCCAGGTCATTTACCTGCTAGCCCGGGTTTCTCCCAGCAGGCCACTTGACCTGCCTGGCCTTGTGACCTCTCTTGTGTCACTGTGTTGCATTGTGGAGACTCTTGCAGTGTCCCTAGCTTCTCACATGTCTACATCATAGTTCACCATTTGGATTCTGATCTCCTTAAAGACGGGAGCCAGATCCCATTCATCTCTATATCATCTCTGGATTAACTGCATAGTTCTTGGCATATAGGAGACAGTTAGTAAATAGTTAATAAATGAATGAATGAAATGGAAGGGAACAGCAGAGAGTAAGGCCAGTGGTGAGCATGGAGCTGAGAGGAGGAAGATCAGATCCCAAGGCAGAAATGAGTAGGGTTCTAGTTGCATGGCTCTGAGCAGGTCATTTTTTCTAAGCTTATTCTTCTCGTCTATAATAATAAAAGTGTAATATGCTAATTATACCAGACAGCCTAACAACCTTCCGGACATCATTTCAGATGTCCTTCCGGACGAAGCTGCAGTGGCGGGGGCCGAGGCAGAGAAGGTTAGGGGTGATCAGGCAGGCATAGGGGTTAGGGGGGATCAGGCAGGCAGGCAAGCAGTTAGGGGGGATCAGGCAGGCAGGCTAGCGGTTAGGGGCGATCAGGCAGGCAGGCAGAGTGGTTGGGGCAATCAGGTAGGCAGGCAGGCCAGCGGTTAGGACCCAGCGGTCCCAGATTGCGAGCGGGATGTCTGACTGCAGGATTGGGCCTAAACCGGCAGTCAGACATCGCCCGAGGGGTCCCAGATTGCGAGAGGGTGCAGGACTGAAGGACACCTCCCCCAACTCCCCCACCCATGCAAGAATTTCATGCACTGGGCCTCTAGTCTATAATAATAAAAGCTAATATGCTAATTAGACCAGACGTCCTTCTGGATGACCAGCCAGACGAAGCTGGGGCTGCGAGGGAAGCCTGGGTCCCAGGTGCCAGGGGAAGGAAGGCCTACTCTTGCATGAATTTCGTGCATCGTGCCTCTAGTTGTAAAATAAGGAGATTGGAACAAGGTGATCTGGAATATCCCATTGGCCTTGAAGAAAGAAGGCACAGAGGTGTGAAATATTGGTGCACATTCTGGAAAGCACTAGAAAGTCAACATTTCCAGAGCAAAGGCTGGATTCAGGGAGTGATGGAAGAGGAAACTATGAAAGAGAGCAGAGGCCAGGGCTGAGGGGCCTGTGAGCCCTGCTCAGTGGTAGAGGGGACAGGTGCCATGTGTGGATGCACACTATGCAGCAGGTAACAGAGCAGATGCAGCAACATGAATGGATCTTAAAATGAGAGCTTAGTAAAAAAAGTAAGAGGTGAAATGAGATATACAACACAACACCATTTATATTACATACACATTGTGCAAAAACAGATACAAAGGGATACACACTAAGTATATTGTAAGAATATATGAGAAGCAGTATAACGTGAAGAGCACAGACTCCAGAACTAAATGACTAGTATTTGAATCATAGCTCTAACAAGTATTAGCTGTGGGACCAATGAAATCACTTTATCTGTGTGTGTTGTAATTTTCTTATCTGTAAAATGGGATACTACTTACCTCACAGGGGTGTTATGAGGATTAAATGACTCTCAGAACAGTGCTTAGCACTTAGGAAGAGCTATATAAGTTTACTATTAACATTATAGGGATTTATTAACATGGCTAACATCAGCCCTGGCCAGGTAGCTCAGTTGGTTAGAGTGTTACTTGATCCCCAGTCAGGGCGCATACAAGAACCAACAAGTGCCTTCATAATAAGTGGAACAACAAATCTCTTTCTCTCTCTCTCTCTCTCTCTCTCTCTCTCTCTCTCTCCTTTCCCTTCCCCTCTCTCTCTCTCAAATCAATTTTTTAAAAAAAAGATGGCTAAAGTAAAAAAAACAGACAATAACAAATGGAGGATGTGAAGAATTTAGAACTCTCATACATTGCTGGTGGGAATGTAAATGGCACCGCCACTTGGAAAACAGTCTGGCAGTTCCTCAAAATGTTAAACATAGAATTACCATATGACCCAGCAATCCCACTCCTAGGTATATACCTAAAAGAAATGAAAACATATCCATACAAAAACTTATACAGGAATGTTCATAGCAGCATTATTTATAATAGCCAAAAAGTGTGGGGGAGGGGGGCACAAAAAGTCCATCAGCTAAGGAATAGATAAACAAAATGTGGTATATCCATACAATGGAATATTATTCAGCCACTGAAAGGAATGAAGTACTGATACATGCTGCAACATGGATGAACCTTGAAGACATTATGTTAAGTGAAAGAACCCAGATGCAAAAGAACACATGTATGATACATTTATATGACATATCTACAGTAGGAAAATCTATAGACACAACAAGTAGAATAGTGGTTTCCAGGGCTTAGAGGAGAGGAGAAAATAGGGAATGACTGCTAATCAGTACAAGCTTTCTTTTTGGGGTGAAGATGTTCTAAAATTAGTGATAATGGTTGCAAAAGTCTTTGAATATACCAAAAAAACCACAACAACAAAAAAACCACACAACAACACTAAATGGTATATGTTAAAAGGATGGTTTTAATGGTATGTGAATTATATCTCAATAAATTTGTTTTTAAAGAAAAAAATGTTGAGCCCTGTCTGGTTTGGCTCAGTGGATAGAGCGTCGGCCTGAGGACTGAAGGGTCCCAGGTTCGATTAGGGTCAAGGGCAGATGCCTGGGTTGCGGGCTTGATCCTCAGTAGGGGTTGTGCAGGAGGCAGCTGATCGATAATTCTCTCTCATCATTGATGTTTCTATCTCTCTCCCTCTCCCTTCCTCTCTGAAATCAATAAAAATATATATTAGATAAAAAAATATTGAGAGAAGGGGAAAGGGTGCCTGACATTGGGGAGAAGAGTTGGGTGAGAACGACATGATAAAGAGCTTCAACTTGATTCTGAAGGCCATGAGAGATGTTGAAGGATATTAAACAGGACTAACTGGCACAGTTAAGTACAGTGAATTGAAGTAAGAAGAGTAATGTATAAAGCTTCCTGTGATTACAGAATGAAGAGAGGATATAGAAAGGCAAATTGGGAGGGGGTGGTGATGGTGGTAACAATAACCTGGGTGAGAAATAATGAGGCTCTGAGCTAAGGAAGTGACCTAAGCATCAAGACTGAGATGAACCTTGGTCTTTCCATTGATAGGGAGGTAGGAGCATAGGACAGGCAGAGTGAAAGGATCAGTGGGAAGGTGACAGACAGCTAGAGAGAATGGGTGGCAGTTGTGAGCTGACCCAGGCTCAGGTGCTGCTATTGTCCCACTTCCTGGCAGCTCCTGTCCTCAAACAAACATAAGACTAGATAGAGGCAGGAACAAAATCGTGTGCTGGGCAGAGTGTATGTGCCAGGTGAGGGGTGGAGGCAGAAGCAGGTGACACCTGGCCCTGCTGCCATTCGGCAGCGACATGGGAGGGAAGGGCTCCCTGTAGAGTGGAGAGGCTGCCTCAACACCCTTCCTCAGCCAGGCAGAGGCAAGAAGATGGCACCTGAAAATTAAGGATCCGAATCAGGGAGGGAAAGGAGGGGGTAGGAGGAGCCAGAGACTACAGAAGGAAACTTCCCTTACTCCTAGCCTCTCCCAGCCCTCAGAGAGTTAGCAGCTGCCATGACCTCTTTACAAGGTCATTATGACAGGAATCTTAACAGAAAGAATCCCTGGGGGAAAGAATCCTTAAACTAGGGCTGGCCTGGTGGCCTAGGGCAAGTCACTTCTGCTTGAGTACAGAGTAATGAGACCCAACATTCATTGTAGTTTACTAAGTGCCCTAGAATTTGACATCTCATGCACTTGGAGATGTATATTATCACCATCTTCATCACTGGAGTAAACGTGCCAAAAGGGCAAGGATTCTATATATTTTCTTCTCTGATGCATCCCAAATGCCTTAGACCAGTGAGTGGCACATAGCCTACCCGTGGGCGGCAAACTGCGGCTCGAGAGCCACATGCGGCTCTTTGGCCCCTTGAGTGTGGCTCTTCCTAAGCCTTAGGAGTACCCTAATTAAGTTAATAACAATGTACCTACCTATATAGTTTAAGTTTAGAAAATTTGGCTCTCAAAAGAAATTTCAATCGTTGTACTATTGATATTTGGCTCTGTTGACTAATGAGTTTGCCGACCACTGGCCTAGACAGTCAAAACTATTTGTTGTATGAACATTGAATAAATCTCATTTTCAACCCATTTTACAAACAAACAAACAAGTTCTGAAGAGTGATTTGAAATGCCCAGGTTCACCTGGTCAGGAAGTAACAGAGCCAAAGCAGGAACTCAGGTTTAACCCCTCACTTAGTCCATGCTATTTCCACCACACGCCTGCCCATCTCATCTGAGAAAGTGGAGGATGGAACCAGACGACCTTCTGGGCACTTTTGAGTTTGATGCTAGTGAGAAAGAGGCCTTAGATAGACAGGGAACCATGCCTCCAGCTCTTGGTTTCTCAAAGCTGGACCTCCACCCCAACCTTCCCAGGGCAGCCATCTGAGGCTACTTCACTCAGACCCAGCCCTGCAGAGAGCAGCAGAAGTCCTACAGAATGATCCAGGGGACAGAGGTGTGGACCTGAGTTCAATGCATCCCCTCCTCTGTACAGGCATTTATTTAGTCAACAAGCATTTCCTGGGTGCCACTCCTGCTGGGCCTCAGGCTGGCTCTGAGAGGGAGACACCAGGGGTGGGGAGCACAGAGGCAGACAAGACAGACTCACGCCTGGCTGCAGGAGGCCTGGTTAAAGCGACAGCTGAAGATGAAGTTGCCCAGCTTGTCCTCCTCCAGGGATGTGAAGGAATCTGGCAGTCTCGACAGAATGTTGATGTAGTGGAAGCGGTACCACTCCCTCACCGCATCCACCCCTGATGAGTATGTCTGGTAGAAGCAGTCGGATTTGTTCTGGTTACACTGGAAACAGAGACCAGAGCGTCAGAGGGCCAGCAGCAGGGGTCAGGCAGCAGGGCAGGGCCGAGATCAAGGACTGAAGGGTCTGGGGTCCTGAGGACTGACAGACAGGAGTGGGGAACCAGCAGTAGACCAGAACAGAAGGCAGAGAGGAGCAGAAGCCGGTAGGAGAGTGGACCAGAGGGCATGGGATTAAGGGAGTGGGGGGCCGAGGAGACCAGAAGCTGTCATTTATACAGTCTCTGCCAGAGAGTGGAGCAAGGATTCTTCTCCCCATTTCACTGATGGGAAGACTGAGGGACCAACAGGTTTATCCCAGCAATAGAGCTAGGACTAGCTAGCTATCATTACAGGAGGCTTCTCTTTCTTCTTCCCCATGCTGCTCTCCCACTTCCTCTTCCTCTCTTTCTTTCTTTCTTCTTCTTCTTTTTTTTCTTTTTTAGAGAAGAGATCAGGCACATTCAGGGTGGTATGGCCTTTCTCTATTTTTTAAAATTTTTCATTGAAACACATTTTAAGTCTGCGTTTTCACAGTCTCCTGATTCTCTGCCTGAGACCTGCAAAACCCCGGTTCCCTATCACACTGGAGGCTCCCAAATAAGTCCCACCAGGGGGACCCGTATTTCAGAAAGGGGCATTTTCCACAGCAGATTTGACTTCCGGCCACCTAAACGCTCCCACAGAAGCCCCCGGAGAGGAGAGACCCCACAAGCTGACTCTCAGAGATATGTTATTTCGTTTTATTTTTCAAAATGTATTAATTTTGACAGCCAGCTGACGAATCGCTGGCTCAACACTAGCCAACAGAGGCGGGTGGG
>NW_005366017.1:611026-630731 GCF_000412655.1 Myotis brandtii | reverse complement strand
CAGGAGCTGCAGGGGGTGCGGCAGGGTCTCCCGGAGGCCGCGGCGGCCGCGGGGGTGGCTCCCGAGGGTGTTGAAGGAGTTGTATTTGTACAAGTCGGAGAGCGTCTGCTCCGTGATGCGGTCCAGCTCCTCCAGATCCCCTTTCATTTGCGTGTACCTGGAGGGGCGATGGGGAAAGGGTCGGCTGGGGGCAGCTCGCCTGGCCTTTGGGCCTCAGTTTCCTCCTCTGAAACTGGTGAGGCGGGAGGAGGGGGGTGGACAGGTGTGTCCGCCGGGATTAGCGGAGGCGTCAGTGAGCCCCAGCGGTGACGGCATTTATCGTGGCCAGTGTCCTGTTTATTGAAAGGGAGAGGCAGGCGGCGCCCGCCGATGAGGCGCTGTCCTCCCACTCGCCGCGGCCTAGAAGGGAACCCGGAACTGTGTACCCCTCCCCGAGACAGAAGAGGGGGTGGCCTTGACCTGGGCCCCTCACTCATCCCACCCGAATCCCCTCGTGGGGGCGGGGGGAGCCTTTGGTCCTGTCTGCCACCCCGCACCTTCTAAACCAGGGGTTCTCAATTGCACTTCTACCGAGGAACTTCAAAAAATACCCATGCTGCACACTAACTGCCCCTCCCCACCAGGATTAGATTTTAATGAGTTTTGGGTGGGGCCCAAACTCCCTAAGTTAAACACTGTGCAGTATAAATAATCACATTCTTCCTAATACTGGTCCTCTTACCGTCTCTATCATGAAAGTACAGAGTAGCAGGGCCTTAGGGATAGAACCTTCCAAAACAAAACACACACACGCACACGGACACGCACCTAGAAGTAATAGATTAAACAAGGTTGCAGGATACAACATCAATAAACAAAAATTGATCATATTTCTACATACTAGCAACAAAAAATTGGGAAATGAAATCATAAAAACACCATATTAAATAGCATAAACAACATCAAATACTAGAAATAAATTTAATGAAAGATGTGCAAGACCAACCTCTACACTAGAAATCCTGCTGAGTGCAAAGACCAAAAAAAATGGAGAGTTATATATGTTTATGGATCAGAAACCCAATGGAGTTAAGATGTCTCCCAAATAGATCTTTAGATTCAACACAATCCCTATAAAAACTTCAGCAAACATTTTTTTAAAGAAATTGACAGGCTGGTCCTAAGACTTATATGAAAATGGAAAGAATTCAGAAAGGCCAAAACAATTTTAGAAAAGAAGAGTAGAGTTGGAGTACTTACTCTTCCTGACTTTAAGACTTACTGTAAAACCACAATAATCAAAATAGTGTAGTACTTATGTAAGGACAGACAGTAGATCAATGGAACAGAATAAAGTCCAGAAATTAATTCACACATATATGGTCAACTGATTTTTTCCTAAAGCACCAGTCCAATTCAATGGGGAAAATGTGTGTGTGTGTGTGTGTGTATTGATTTTAGAGAGAGAGGAGGGGAGAGGGAGAGGGAGAGAGAGAAACATCAATGCAATAGATGAGTTGCCTCATACACACACACCGACCTGAGGAACCCAAAACCTAGGTATGTGCCCTGCCCAGGAATTGAACCAGTGACCTTTTGGTGAATGGGATGACTCTCAACCAACTGAGCCACACCAGATGAGGGAGTAAAATAACATTTTTTAAACATTTGGTGCTGGAACAATTTGTATACTGTACTGGAGGAAAAAAATGATCTTCAACCTCTACCTCAGTCCATACACAAAAATTAAGGCATAGACCCAAGCATAAGATTCAGAACCATAAAGACTCTCAAAGATAGGCACTGAGTGGCCAGATTATTATGACCACCTGACGTTTGTAGGCAAATTGGCTATAATTTCGCGCTGAAGTTGCTAGAGGGCCAGACCATTATAAATAGGGAAGCAGGTTGTTTACCACGACAGTAGAAGTGATTTTTTTCTGAAGATATGGGTAACAACACGATTTAACAGCCTTTGAACGTGGGATATAGTATATATACTGTATATCTTCATGACCTTGGGATAGGCAGACATTTGGAGGATAAATATCTATGGAAGAACTCCTCCTGAAATATAAAGACCTCTGTCAGCTCCAACTGCAACCTCATCCCCTAATAGGAGAAAATGTAGCTCAGGTTGAAGGTGTGTGTGTGATATTCTGAGAGATTTGTTTGTTACTGGTAATTAAAAGAATAGTTGTAATAGCTAGTACTTATTGAGCCAGGCACTGTGGTATTAGAATGTACATTATTTAATGTAATCTTTAGAGTATTCAGCATACTATTAGCCACTGTTAGCTAATACTATTGCCATTCCTTTTTACAGATCAAAAACCTGAGGCGGGTGACTTGTTCAAGGTCACACAATGCGGAAGTGGGTCAGAAAGCTCTCTAACCATCACACTGCCCTTCACTGTGTCCGTACCAGCTCTGGCTATTTCAGGAAGTTGTAAAGGTGCCCCAGAAAGAACACCAGAGTTAGTCGGCTGGATGTGGGTCCTTGTGTCCCAGTCGCACTTTCTAACTGTGTGATGTTGGTAAGGACACTTTCTGAATCCAACCTATTTCCTCATCTGTAAAGTGGGCCTAACACTAAATCTGCCTACATATGAAGCTTTCAGAGGTTAAATGAGAAAACAGTCAGTGACTTCTTGTCCTGCAAGAAGAAGGACCCAGGGGAGAAGTAACCAGGGCTGAGGGGGTGTAGAATGCAGACAAGAGGGCTTCAGCAAGACAGTCCAGCCCTTCTAACCTTGACCTTCTACCCAGGTCATGATCACCACCCTCATTTTCATCTGCTCTGGCAGCCCTGCACTGGTGAGGGGGGTGTGTGAACCGTTGCACAATTTGGTCAGGCAGGCATTACTATCTCCATTTTACAGTTGAGGGATCTGAGGCCCATCAAAGCGAAGAGGCCATCAAATATCAGCAAGACACAGATCGGACCCAGAAGCCCAAATGTCTTCCTCGTAGTCACATTGCAAGGATCCAGGTGCCCCAACTTAGCTGGAGTTATTTTCACAACATGAGCCATCACATCCCTGCCTGGGCCCCCATCCCAACCTGTCTCAAGTCCCTCTGTGCCCCTCTTCTGCCTCCTGCACCTCCCTCATTCTCATCACCAACTCCAAGCTGTCACTTCTCAAGCCACATCTCTCTTCTCCACTGAGCCCATGCTGTGCCTATGCCAGGCTCACCCTTCAGTGGCCCTCCTCATATTCACCTCCCTCCTGCCTCTTCCAAAGAGGCCTTTGTTGACCAGCTCCTCAACTCCCACCTGTGACAAGGCCCCCAGGCTCAGTACAGAATGCCATCACTCCCCAACCTCTGCTTCTCTCCCCTTACAGTATTTAGCTTGAGGCAGCAAGAAATATTCCCATATCACCCCTTCAATAAAGAAACTCTCCCTCCCTTTCAGTTAACACCTAGCACTAAAAAACTGCCCACTGAGCAAAACCACTGATTACATCAGATCATGTCCTGCAAGAAGAAGGACCCAGGTGAGAAGTAACCAGGGCTGAGGGGGTGTAGAATGCAGACAAGAGGGCTTCAGCAAGACAGTCCAGCCCTTCTAACCTTGACCTTCTACCCAGGTCATGATCACCACCCTCATTTTCATCTGCTCTGGCAGCCCTGCACTGGTGAGGGGGGTGTGTGAACCGTTGCACAATTTGGTCAGGCAGGCATTACTATCTCCATTTTACAGTTGAGGGATCTGAGGCCCATCAACCAGGCAACTTCCCCCAAGGTCACTCAGCTAGGACGTACAGGGAGTAAGATATGAACCCAGCCTTTTTGGACTCCATGGCCCCAGCTGTTTTTACGACTCTGCCTTGAGGCTTGGAAACACTTAAGACTAGGCAGCATGCCCTAACCAGTTTGGCTCAGTGGATAGAGCATCAGCCTGCGGACTCAAGGGTCCCAGGTTCGATTCTGGTCAAGGGCATGTACCTTGGTTGCAGGCACATACCCAGTAGGGAGTGTGCAGGAGGCAGCTGATCGATGTTTCTCTCTCTCATCGATGTTTCTAACTCTCTATCCCTCTCCCTTCCTCTCTGTAAAAAATCAATAAAATATATTTAAAAAAAAAAAAAAGACTAGGCAGCAAAATCTTTCCTGGCAGCTGGCCATCTCCCCTCCAGCCCTTCTTCTCCACCCAGGACAGACTGGCAGGGTCAGGGACACTGGGAGCCTTGGGGCTGATACCCTGTTCTCTTCCTACCTGTGTCTCCTCCTCCCTTCCTCTTTCCCCTGGGTGATCTTCTCTCACGTGATCCTCATGCTCAACAGGCAACCTTGGGATTAGCCCAAACCCTCATCCCACACACACACACACCAGGCAGCCCCTCGCTGAGCACTCTCAGTCAGCATTCTGGAAGTACGAGACAGGACTGGGCACCGGAAACTCACCAGCTTCCTCCCCTGCCATGTGCTTCTGGGGACCTAGCCCTCCTTCCTCCAGGATCACTGAAGTCTTCACTTCCCCAGCTCCATTCTCCTCCACATCTCAGCACCTCCAACCTGTCTCCCAGGTTGGGAGACATGCTCCCTCCACCATGGCCCCTATATGAACCCAGCCAGCACCACAGCATCTCCTCACCTGTGAGCCCCCTGGGGACAGTCCTCCCCTCCAGAATTGGTTCTGAGCTCTCAGATCACATGTGGAAGCAGCCCTGGCTGTGACATTTTAAGAGTAATAGATGCTCACAAACCAATAATTATTCAGAGGATAGACAACTAGGGTAGTGAGAGCTCTAGAAACCATTTCATCCAGGGAAAAGACACAGGAACTAAGCCTTACCACGTCAGATGGTTAGCCTTGGAGAAGTTACTTATCTTCTGTGCCTCTGTTTCACCATCTATACAATGGGAGTATTGATAGGACCTGCTGCATGGAGTTGCCATGAGGATGAAATGAGCTAACATATGAAAAGTAGTACAGCTCAAAACACCTGGCCGAGTAGGTACGATACAACTGCTGCTGTTGTTTTTATTATCATTACTGTTACTATCACTATGATTGGAGAAGAAAATGCTAAGGAGACACAGGAGCACTGCCTGCCAGGCATCTATCATGTGACTCTGGTCTTAACAAAAGTGGAGCCTCAGACCAGATTCCAATTCTGACCCCTCCACTTAACAGCTAGGTGATCGCAGAGCTCCATTTTCTCATCTGACTCGAGGTGATATTTCCCTCCTTATCTAACAAGCTGGTTAGATTCTCCTAACCGTTAGGAGAATCAGAAAGCAGTCGTGGACTTTGCAAGCTGCAACACAGTTTCTGCTCTCCTAGGGGCACCAGAGCTGATGACCGCTGGGTAAAGAAGGAGGCAGTGTCTTTGGGGTTGCTTCAAAGAGCAACCAGAGGGCAGATACTATCATGAGGTCAGCTGCAGCTTTAACTGAGGAAGAACTTTCTTACAGCAGCTTCCCAGAGGTAGTGAGGTTCCTGAGCCCATCACTGAGGGGACAGTGGGAGGAGTCGGCTTTAAGGGTCTAGGTTTCTGTCCCTGCTAGGCCTGCCATCCCAGACCCTGACTTCTGGATCCTGCAGAAAGTGTAGATCTCCCCACCAGGGATAGGGACAGGAAGACCTAGCTCAGATTCCTGCCCTCCCTCCCTGCAGCTTCTCCCTTTGGGGAACGGCCCCTCTCCTCACCCCATTCCTGCTGCCCTGCCTTCTGCTCTGCCATCTCCGGAGAGTCCATGACCTCCTTCGTTGTTAAGAACCTCAAGTCCTTCCATAGCTCAAGCCTAAATCCTTCTAAGAATTGGATGAAAAGTTATGTTCTGTTTTCCATAGATGGGAAGACTGGCCCTCTCTCTTGGGTGAACAAAACCACCTCCTGTGTTGGCCAGAAAAAAAAGGAACCACAGTGGCTGACCCTTTACATTGGACTCTTAGAACATCCTTGCTTTAGCCTTTACCCCTTTCCTGGAAGTTACGAAGCAGCCGAGAATCCTGCACCTCCTCCTCCTTCCTCCCTCTCTGCTGGCCCTGCCCAGCTGCCACTAAGTGGGCATTCCTGGTCTGATTCTGCCTCATTCGGTTACCTTGTCTACTGATTCCCACCTCCTCCCTTCTTCCCCTGTAGGCGTCATTCATCTCACCTCTGCTTCCTGCACCTGCCACCGGCATGATTCACACTTGGGTCACTACCTACCAGGCTGCATTAACTTATCCACCCACTCCTGCCTCTCTTCTTGAACAGAAGCCAACAGCCCTAGACCCCTCCCTCCTGTACTCCTGACTAGTACCCCCTCCTCTTACTGCTGCTGTTCCCCAGGGACTCTCACCAGCTGCCCTCCCTCCCTCCACCCCCAACACTGGATGCCTCTACCTGGCCCCTTCTTAAAGTGCAATGGGAGAAAGAGCTTTGAAATCAAACACATTTGGTTTGTTACTCGGCTGCTAACCACTGGGGAGGCACTGGCTTCTGGGGATGGGGGCGGGGGGATTGTTTTTTAATCCCAGGTTTACTGCCTGCTTCCTGTGTTAACTTGGGCAAGTTATTTAACCTCAGTTTCCTCTTCTATAAAATGAGAGTAATACTGGTACCTACTTCAGAGGTCTGTGGTGAGGATTAAATAATTAATGTAGAATTTAATTTGTCTGACACATATTAAGTTTATATAAGTTTTAGCTCTTGGTGCTCTTGTTGTTGCTTTAGTTGCTGTGTGACCTTGCTCAATTGTTTCGCCTCCATTTCCTCTTCTGCAAAATGGAAATAATAATAACGCCTGCCTCCATGGGCTTGTTGGGATTAAATGAGGTAGTGCTTGTAAGGCATCCAATATTGGGTCGAGCACATAGTAGGTATTCAATAACCTCCCCCTGCACTGAGGAGCTTCCCATTTCTCCCCTCCCTTCCTGGGTGCTCTCTCCACTAGGCCCTGCAGCAGCCCAGCCCATCATGCACAGGGGATTTTTTCTTTTGTTTTTTTAAAATTGATTTCACAGAGGAAGGGTGAGGGAGAGAGAGATAGAAACATCAATGATGAAAAAGAATCACTGATGGGCTGCCTCCAGTACGACCCCTACTGGGGATCAAGCCTGCATCCTGGGCATGTGCCCTAACTGGGAATTGAACCATGACCTCTTGGTTCATAGGTCGGTGCTCAACTACTGAGCCACACCGGCCGGGCACAAGGGATTCTTTCTGTATGGGTGCCTGTTTCCCGGCCTTCAGGCACATGGAGGCAGAGGTTCTGGTTTTCATTCTCTGAGGCTTTTTCCTGGACTGTCCAGGGCCTGCACCCAACAGAACCTTAGAAAATATGCAGGCCTCAACAGATTCACCCCTGCCCTCTCCATTTCTCACCTACATCGTTCAACCGCAATATTTCTTTAGCACCTACTACTCTGCCTGTTGTCCCTCCTGCTTCCTAGCCCTTCCCTCCCTGTTGGCTCAGAGCAGTCCAGTGTCCCTCCTCTCCACCAAGGCTAAAGGCGATGAGGGGTGGGGAAATGGGGGAAGGATTAGGGCAGGAGAGCTACAGAGGGCCAGGAAGAAGAGGAGCAAAGCCAGTGGCCACCCAGGGAAGAGAAAAGAGGCTGAGGGAGGAATAATAAAGAACTGGGAAATGACATGTAAACATCTCAGGAAACTTCACCTTATTCTACATCCCGCATCTTGGGTATTGAGACGAGGTAGGGGTTTGTGATCAGGCAAACAGAGGGTAAGTCACAGCTCAGTTACTATCTCTGTGGCCCTGTGAGTTGTCTCTTTTTGCCTCAGTTTCCTCAAGTGCCCAGTGGGGTATTAATAGTACCTGTCTTGGAGGATTGTTGGGAGAATTAAAGGATGGGCCTGTAGAGGACTCAGTAGTGCCTGGTGCATAAAGCAGCTTCGTAGTAAATGGCCCCTTACCCTGGACACTCTACAAAACAGCCCAGCAGTTTTTTTCCTGCAGGACAGGACGTCCTAACCCTTATTAGCCCAAGACACACCTTTGGGTACAATAGAATATATGGGACCTTCACCGCCAACATGTGACCAAACCCAATCCTCCATTGCATGCACACCCAATGTGTTTGCTCACCCACATACACACACTCACACAATTGCAAACACACGCACCCATAAATCTTCCACTCCTTGAAGGTAGAGACTAGACCTCACACAATCTTTATTATAATTAGCACAGTGCGCTGCAGGCATTTGTCTATATGCCTAGCGCTTCCATTTTTTCTTTCCCCGTACCCGGCAAACTACCTGGCCTTCCATGAAAATTGTATGAATTGTTAAGAAGCCCACCTGCCAGGTGCCTAGCCCTGTGTCTGGCTTGCGGCAGGAGTTCCCACCGTGCTGCATGGCTGAGTGACCACAAATACAAGGTACATACAAACACCAGCCCCACCCTCCTTTCTTCTCCACAGTTTACCACCCCCTCTGGCTTCCAGACCAAACGTTGGCAAAAAGCACTGATGAGCCCTAACTGGTTTGGCTCGGTGGATAGAGCGTCGGCCTGCGGACTCAAGGGTCCCGGGTTCGATTCCGGCCAAGGGCATGTACCTTGGTTGCAGGCACATACCCAGTGGGGAGTGTGCAGGAGGCAGCTGATTGATGTTTCTCTCTCATCGATGTTTCTAACTCTCTATCCCTCTCCCTTCCTCTCTGTAAAAAAATCAATAAAATATATTTAAAAAAAAAAAAAAAGCACTGATGAAACCCAAAACTTCAGGACACACCCAGGCTCCTGGGCAGGGGTCACCTCCCTGTTTCCGCCTGGGTCTTTGGGCGACCAGCTGGACAAGGGAACAGGGGAACAGCTATCTTGTCCCATTCTCCTTCTGGCTCCCTAACTCTCCACCCCCAATCTCAAGACTCACCATTGCTTTGCCGCCATCCCTCATTTTGTTTTCTCCGACACAAACTCCCCATCTGACCCAGGACAGACATAGCAGGGTCTAACCCCTGCCAGCTCCCACCACCCATGCCATAGCACCTGAGATAGGTTCTTCTCTGGAGGAGGAGGCCCTGTTCTTTGCTCTCCTCTCCCTCCAGGGAAAGGCTGGGGATGACCTCCACCCTGCCCTTTGGGAAGTTACCAGCATCTTGACCTCATCAGCGCCCCCTACTGCTTGCAGGAGGAAGGCACTGTTGGTCCAACAACCACACTTTGAATAAGCCTTGGGCACTAGGAAAACTCCACTGGAAAGAACTGCCAGCCCAGCAAGTGGGGAGCTCCCAATCTTGCCCAAAGGGAAGTCTGCCTGGGGGCGGTTTTGGCTTCTACCCCTGGGCCTGAGGGTCTGCCTGCCCTGTGGGCACCTCGGTACCCTCTGCGCCACCCTTGCAGGCACCAGGAAGTGGCGGGGGGCCCAACTGACCTGTAGGGATTGAGGGTGCAGACGGTAACGGCGGGGAAGACAAGCTTGTCGGAGTTGAGGTTGATGTTGAGGCTGACAGGGTAGCTGAAGTACTCTTCGAACAGCAGGGCGAACTGCCAGTACATCATGCCGAAGGTGCAGAGCCAGAGCACGGCCCAGAAGGCTGTCTTCATGCGGTTGTGCTGGGAGCACACCAGGCGGATGGCGCCGTGGATGGTGGTGTTGTTGCAGAAGAACTGGAACAGGTCTCGGTAGGAGCGGTGGAACTCGATCAGGGCCTCCTCCTCCTCCGTGGGCTGCAGGGGGGCCGCCGCGGGCTTGGGGTCTGGCCCCGGCTCCTCGCACTTGTCTCCCTTCATGAGCCCTTGGGTGAGTCGTGGAGGGTCAGGGTCAGGGTCAGGGCAGAGTTCTGGGCTCCAAGTGCCCTTCCCATCATCAGCCTGACCCCAGAGAGAGGCTGCTCCAGGCCATGCCCACCTCCCACTCCTCCCTCCCTCCACCTGCCCAGGAGCCCGCTGACCTGCTGGAGCCAGGGCCAGAGCTGGAGCTGGGTTTCTCTGGAGTGGCCTCTCCTCTGCTTCCCTGATAAGGTCACCTTTTGGTTTCAGTCCCAGAACCTCCCTTTTCGTTTCCTCAGCCATCAGCCTCTGCTTAGTAGTCAGTCCCGTTCTTGGTCTCTCTCTCTCTCTCCCTCTCCCCCCACCTCTCTCTCCTTCTCTTGGGTTTCTTTCCCAACTCTCTCCTTCCTCGCCCGCTCCTCTGTGTGCCAGGCTCTCTGATCCTGCCTCTCTTCCTCTTCCTCCCCCTCTCCCCTCTCAGTCCAGGTTCTCTCCTCCAGTCTCCCGTCCTGCTCCTGCCGGGTCTGTGTCCTGACTCGCTGTGTCTTGACTCCCTCCGTCCCAGGTCCCAAGGATGGCAGGTCTCCAGGAGTCCTGGCTGCCACCTGCTCCCCACTCCCAAGTTGTGACTGGACTGGGACTGGTTCCTTTCTAGCTGAATCTGGCAGCCAAGAGCCTCTCCTCCCCCTCACCTGACAGGTGCAGAGACCGGCCTGGGAGCCCGCCTGCCGGCCGGGGTGGAAGCAACAGAAGCCTCATTAGCATCTCAATTAAAGGTGAGCAGGGCAGAGCGGGGGAGGGTCAGAGGAGGAGTCTGAGCCGCGAGAACCAGGAGGAGGAGGACTCCCGAGGGCTGACCTGGGAGTAGGGACAGAGAAGCAGAGTCGGCCTGGGGAGTGATAGGAAGCTGACAGGCAAGGAACAGACTGGCAAGTGAGAGTCAGAAATCTTGACCGGGGAGAAGGATCCCGAACACAAAGCTAGGAGGGCAAAAACGAGGAAAACGGACAAGCCAGGACTGTGAGACTAAGGGGGAGAGACCAGGAGAGCAGGAAAGGCAGAAAAAGGGAGACAGGTGCAGGAAGGACTGGGAGGAGGCATGGAGGAGAGGCAGAGAGAGGAAGGTGAAAAGGCGGGAGCCAGCCCCAAAGGGACTCTCCCCTCTCCTGCAGGAGAGCAATGGAGGGAGGCTCAAGTGGGCTTCCAGGAGCTAGGTCCCCTCCCTGGGGAGTCCCTCCAAGGGCACCCACAGGTCAGCCTCACCCCCCAGGTGGTGGAGAGGATTCTAGTGGGAGTACCTCCTGGCACTCAGCACGAAGCTCCCCTCTGCCTCTCCCTCCTGGTTTATCCTCTTCCCTCCTGACTCCTCACCATCACCCCCTACCTTGTCCAGGCCAGGGAGGGGCCCAGGTGAAGCTGGGGGCTAGGCGGGGCCCTGGGACATTCTGTTCTTTTTTACACCATTGGCTGCCAGACCAGGAATGTGTAATGTCCCCTGTTGTGGTCACGGGGTTGCAGGAATGTGGGCACTGAGAGGCAGGTAGGGGACAGGCCGGGGCACTTAGGCACAGACCCGGAGCCCAGGGACAGCAGGCACTGAGGGGGCAGGGAGGGATGTGGGTCGCATTGGGTGTCCGGGAGGAAGAGGGCAGGCATGGCCAAGTCTACACCAGCCCTGGAAGGAAGGAAACGTTCATTGTCGGGGCTTTTCCTCCAAAGTCTCTTCCCAAACGTAATCCAGCAAGAGCACAAACAGTAAAATACCAAGCAGAGAGGGAAGGGTCAGAGAATCAGGCCCAATAAGAGGGTCCAAACAGGCACAGGATACCCATCCACACAGCCCAGGCCCCTTGTGAGAGCGAGGGGTCAACCCCTTGTGGACCCGCAGCAGGCAGCCCCGAGTGTGCTCACTGGTTTCTCCTTCCTCCTTGCTTCCTCAGAGGAGCAGGCATGGGCATCCCGCTGACGTGCCCAGCACAGGCACTGATACAGGGTGGAAGAAGACAGGCCTGCAATATAGGAAGAGGAGGATTCTAGTGGCAGAGATAAAAGCCCTGGGTTTGCCCTGGCTGGTTTGGCTCAGTGGATAGAGCGTCAGCCTGTGAACTGAAGGGTCCCGGGTTTGATTCCGGTCGACGGTACATTTCCTGGTTGTGGGCTCGATCCCCAGTGGGGGGGCATGCAAGAGGCAGCCATTTTAATTTTTTTTTTCTTAAAGAGCCCTGGGCTTAGTGAGCCTGGGGAGGGAAGGAGAGACTCTAGCCTGGAGAGAGTCACGAAGACTTCCTGGAGAAGGTGGCATCTCAGCTGGGTGTTGTAAGGAACAACAGGGACTTTAGCAGGCAAAGAAGAGGGAAGCAGGGAACTCTAGGCTCAGGATACAACCAGGGTGCTTTCTGTCTGGGCAGTCTCTTGTGGCCTCTTAAAGCGAGAGCTACTGTCAACCAAGATGCCAAACCCAGTCCTGTTTTTTTCCTTTGATGTCTGCTGGGGACACCCAGCTGAGAAGGGAAAGGCTGGCTTTTTCTTCATTTTCCAGGTGAATAAACTGAGCCTCCACAGAGATAAGCCAGCTGTATGAGGGCACAAAACAAAATAGCAACCGAGGGAAAACAGAATCAGAATTCTCCTCCTCTGGGGTTGTCTACTTAGGGCTTTTGCCACTTACTTCCCTAGACAGACCAGCTACAGGCTCCGGGGGAATCGGGCTACTCTGGCCCTGGTTTTGAAAGCCAGGAAGGTTCCCACAGTCACACAGAGTCCATGGATTCATCAGCAGTCTGGTCCTGGATTACCTCCCTGGCCCTGCAAAAACCTCTCTGCCTTGTTCCCACCTTCCCAGGGGACCCAGACACCCCTAGAAGCTCCATTCTCCCTTGATCCAGGTCCTTAACTTCGGGACAATCCTGCCTACAAATGGGATGGCAGCGCCCAGCCTGTTTGATCTCAAAGGTTCTGAGAGACACCCCCCTGCCTTTTCCATCTGCTGCCTGGTGCCTGAAACCCCGCTGCTGGCTTACGGAAGCACAAGCAAATAGTTTTCATCTCAAGGGCTCTGGGAGGAGAGCTGCAAGGGCCGGGTCTGGGCTGAGCGGGGAGTGCGGTGTCCCTGCAGCTGCCTGCCAGGGTACAGGGTGGCAGCTCAGAGACCGCAGCAGCCTGGATCTGGAACTGGCCAGAGCAAGCTTGTTGTTGGGAGAAAAACAGAAATCTGAAACCTGCACTTTTGTCATAGCTCCATTTTAAATATTATCTTTCAAAGTGCAGAAATGCCCAAATACATTTTTTGTGGCAATACAATTTTCCAGTAATACGTAAGTGGGCAGAACTCTGAAAGCTTCTCTTAGTCCCATGCCTTTCCCACCCCTCAGCCCAAGGGGAGCCAATGTAATTGATGTATCCATTTCTATCTTTTTGGTGCCTGTATAGACTTGCACGTATTTTTTAAACATATCTTTATTGTTGAAAGTATTACAGATGCCCCATTGACCCCCTCTACCATGCACTCATATATTCTGAGTTTCATTTTTGCCTTTAAACTCTGGTCCTAGCTGGTTTGGCTCAGCAGATAGAGTATTGGCCATGTGGACTAAAGGGTCCCGGGTTCAATTCCCAGTCAGGGCACATGCCCAGGTTCTGGGCTCAATCCGCAGTAGGGGCTGTGCAGGAGGCAGCCGATCTATGATTCTCTCATCATTGATGTTTCTCTCTCCCTCTGCCTTCCTCTCTGAAATCAATAATGTGTGTGTGTGTGTGTGTGTGTGTGTGTGTGTGTGTACTCTGTATGTGACTTTGAAAATGACACTTGACCTCTCTGAAAAACAAAATGGCAGGAGTGGGTGGATAAGGCAGCCCAGACGGTTGCAAAGGCCCTTCCCAGCTGACTCTGCAACTAGCTGCTTGCTTCACACATGAGGGAACTGAAAAGCCCAGAGAAGCAAAGCGACTTGCCCACAGTCACCCAGGGGTTTCAGTGGGGCCAGATTCAGAGCTGAGCCTCCGCTCTCCAAGTTCAGTGCTGCTCCCCTAACTTCCAGAGAAGCCGAGTCTTGTTCTGTGGGGACCTGGGGTCTTGCAGACTTTGTCTTGGAAGCTACCCCAGCCTCTCTCAGAGCTCCAGTCCTTCCTTCCTTCCTTTTAGGGCTGCCTCCCGCCACCCAACACCAGCCATACTCTAACCCTGTGGTGTGGCCATAAAATGTGCACAGGCTACAGGGAGAGAAGTGAAACAAGAGGGTCTGTAGTGGGATGAGGGTTATGAGTTCAAAGGGTCTTCCTGCCTCTTGCTCTCTGGGGAACAGGAGACTATAGAAGTAACCACTTTCTCCACCACACTTCGAGACAGAGCCGTGTTTAAAACACAATTGCAGCACTTCCATCTGCATACTGTTCTTATCCTGGTGTGTGCGTGTGCATTTGTGCATCTACATATGCATGGGTCATATTATGAGTTCTCTGAAGTCAGGCACCAGGCGTATTCATCTTGGTGGCCCTACTTGCTGACCCACTGTGCAAAAGACACCAGAATTAGCATCTGGGGTAAGACCCAAGGTTCATTTTTGACTGAGAGTGACATATATGACAAAGCATCCCCACTACATCTTAATTTCCTCTGGCAACCCGTTCATTTGTGCTCTATTAATTAACCTACATTTTATTCGCTTTTTCCATTTCAGCCTGTATCCTTTCTAGGGTAAAAATGTGTCATTCATTGAAGTGGAACTCTTTAGTTTTAAAAAAACGTAGAGATAATTAGCCTCTCCACAGTGGCCACCCCAGTGTGGGGAAAAGTGGTCCTTTCATCTGCACTTATATAGCATGAATTTTTCTCTTTAATCTAAATTGATGCCCCAGAAAATCCCTTCCAGCCACTCCTAATCCAGTTACCTGGCCGGATGCATAGAAGTTCACCATCACAAGTTTATTCCTTTGGTTGAAGGCAGGAATTTTCAACCTTGGCTCCTTTGACATTTAGACAATTAATTGTCATGGGAAGTACTGCCCTGTGCACCATAGGATGCTTAGCAGCATCCCTGGCCTCTACCTACTAGATGCCATAGTACTCCCTGAATTGTGACAATCAACCCCTCCAGATGTTGCCAGATGTCTTCTAGGGGGCAAAGTCACCATAGTTGAGACGACTGGGCTAAGGGATTGTCCCCAGTGGTAGTGGAAATGCTCTAGAGAAGGACAATGCTCATCAAATACACGTTTCTCAGTGTTTATCAGACCCTTTCCAAGGGTCTGAATTAATTCTCACCAACCCCCTTTTGAGTTCTTCATGGGCCTGTGGGAAGAAGTCTTGGGAGAAGTGTCCCACCCACCCACATTCTGAGAGTCTATGGGGCACTTAGTCTGAGGCTGGTGTTGCCCAATGGAAACCAGTAACACTTCAAGGAAGCTGGCGAAGAGCATGAAAGAAAAGAAGCAGAGACAATGCCCTGATCACAAAGAATCCATGGATTCCTCACTCCTGTGAGTCTCCCTTCATCCTCTTGGAAAAGGTTGGGTAGACATAAAAACCATGTATTGACAAGATTTGTCAATCATGGTCTAGCCGGGGAAACAGGAAACACTCTAAATCTTTCAAACAAAAGAAATTTAACACAGGCAACTGGTACATGGCTGATGGAGGAGCCAACAGGAGACAGTGAGGCAACCTAGAAAACAGCAAAGCAGGAAGCAGCTATCATCTCTAGGGCTGGAAAGACAACAGGGTAATGTCACATTATAGACCCAGAAGCCTCCAGAGCTATTTGCCAGGAACTAAAGAGTAGGGGCTGCCTGGTAGGACATGGGGTTATGGAAGAAGAGATGGAAGAAACACAGCCAACTGCAGGCGATGTTAGAACGCAAATGTGGGGTGAGGGTGGTGGAGAAACAGCCTGGCTTCTTCTCTCTTCCCACCCACCTGTCCTCCACCTACCTGTCTTCCTATTGGCTGACCCTATCCAGCAGCCAGGGGGAAAAGGAGTCTGGGAAATGTAGTTCCCAGTAGAGATACAGCTCAGAATAGGGGAAGGGTAGAGAACAGATCTGCAAGGAAACCAGTCATTGACTAGCACAAATAAAAGAGCCCCAGAGAGGTGAAGTGGTGGGGCCAGGATTAAAGTTCATCTCTTTAGGGCTCTTTCCTTAGGATGCAGGGAGTCATTGCAGGCTGAAGTGAGAGCATGAGACTGGCAGCAGAAAGAAGGATGAAGTTCAGCCAGCTGGGCTTGAAAAGAATCTGAGATAGTGCCTACTGTGAAGCCAGGGGCTTTGACCAGAAAGGACATGCAGCAAACATTCTAGGGAGATAACGGGATACAGAAAAGTGAAGGTCTTTGATCTGCATACGTAAGAAAAAGAGTTGCTGTCTTTTAGAGTAAAATCCTGAAGTAATTTCAAACAAAATGACACATATGTGTGGGATTTGCTTCAGAATAATTAAGGGGAGATTAGATGAGTGCGGGAGGATTATATGGAAGAATAAGACTGGCCCTGAGTTGAAGCTGGGAGTTCACAATGCTATTTTCTCTCCTTTTGTATATGTATATTTATATTTATGTGTGAATTTTCACAATAAAAAAGTAGAGTGAAAAAATAATCTAAGGCCACTACATACATACACTTTTACACCCTTAGAAGCTCAGTGATAAGCCCGGTCCAGGCCCCCAATTCCCTTGGCCTGGAAATAAATGCCCCCTGAGCAGTGCACGCTGTTCTGGCATTTCTTCCCTCTCCAGGAGGCCTGCACTACAGCAGAGTGTGGGCCCTAGGCCTGCACCAGGAGAGGAGAGTGAAGTGTCTAAGTTCAGGCAAACCCTTCATCCCGTGAGCCCTCCTCCCCCGGCCCCCTCACCCTGTGTGAGCCCTCCTCCCCAGGTGCACTCCCGCACCAGGACTTCTCAGATCCATCCCCTAGAGCCTGTCCAGCCAGTCAGACCAACCAAGGGTAAGGATGAGCCCTGAACTGGGCTCTCCAGGGTGCAGGGTGGGGACAGTGCCCAGGTGACCTATCTCAAGAGAGGAAGTCAGCCCCTCACACTAAGGGCAGCAATCTGCATCACCAGGAGGCAGTGTGGTTGCTAAAATGAGCTGGGACCCAGACATCGGTCGTCCTGGCCTCTAGGCCTGGCTATGTGACACGGGCAAGGCATCAGTCCTTCACCCATAAATATGTACTGGACACGTGGGATGTCAGACTAAACACTGGGAACCCAGACATAAAGATCCAGGCCATTGCTGGGCTCGCAGTCAGCCCGTAAGGGGTAAGCAGCAGGTCACAGAGAGCAGGCTGAGTGGAGCTGTGCAGCCTGGAGTGGGCGTGCTGCCCAGAGCCCCAGGGAACCTCAAGGATAGGTGGGACTTAGCCAGGAGCACAGAAGCTCGGAGGCCAGAAAACCTGACACAGGGGGAGGGAGACAGGCTACTGCAAGTCACTCCAGGGCCACTGTTCACGGTGAGAGAAAAAAGGGACAGCCCTGGACTAAGCCCTGCCGGAGTCCTGGTCTCTTCTACCTGAGCCTCAGTCTCATCATCCTTTAGGTGAGGGGGCTGGACTGGGTGCCCCCTCAGCTCCTTCCCGTTCAAAGGGATTCAAAGGCTCCTGCGCTGCCCCGCTCGCGAGGATCTGTCCCCTGTCCTCTCCCTCCTCTGAGGACAGGGGAGCCGGGGCTGCACCCTCTGCAGTGTCTTGTAGGTGACCTGTGCCCATCAGCCTGGGGACTGGCTGGATCAGGGGAGGGGAGGACTGGCTAGTTTTTTATTCCTTTGTAATTTATCTTAAAAAGCCACACAACAGGGCAGAAACCCAGGAGTCCAGACAGTCTGCATCCAGGACTTCGGGTTCCCAGATGCTGCGTGTCTGGCTGGCTGTGCAGCGGGCGGTCCCAGGGCCTCTGCACCCTCCATGTCTGGCAGTCCCAGGCACTCCATTTTTCAGATCTGGCACCCGGAACTCCATCTCTTCTGGTCAGCTCTGCCCCAGCCAGCCTCTTGAGGCCCATCTGAGCACTGTTCACTGGCTCTGCTGCCCCTCTCCCACCAGCTGGGCCTGCCCCCTGCAGCCCTCTCCCAGCCGGGCTTCCGAAGAAGGGAGGAGGTCAGTTCCGGCCCGGCTGCCCTCACGTGTTTTCCCGGCTGCCCCCTCCCGCCCTGCAGCAGGGCAGCCAAGCCTGTTCCTCTTCCCGATTGCGACAGAGGCTCAGCTCCCAGCGCTCCCTGTCCCCGCCCCGTGGCCGGCTAGCTCCACTCCCACTTCCTGAGCCTGGTGCTGGAGCCCTGGAGGCCAGGCCAGCCCGGCCGCTCTGGCCCCCCGGGGCACGTCGGCCTGAGTCCTGTCCCAGCCCCGGGCTCCGGAGGCTGCTGTCACCACTGCTCCAAGAGCCAGGCCTCTCACCTTACCCCCAGGCCTCCACCGGGCTGGACTGGCGGCCATGCGCCCACTGTGGGCCTCCCCCGGCGGCCTGGCCTGGGGGCCACTCGTCCTAGGCCTCTGCGGTCTCCTGACAGCATCCCAGCCCCGACTGGTGAGGGAGGGGCCACGCAGGTGGGTGGGTGCTGGCTTGGATAAGGGCAGCTCCTTCTCTGGTCTCTCTGCCCTCCCCAACTGTCCCCTCAATAATTCTTCCCCCAAATCTATCTCCCCTTGAAGTTGCCCCCATACCGCACGGAGAACCAAACCTGCCGGGACCAGGAAAAGGAATACTACGAACCCAAGCATCAGGCCTGCTGCTCCCGCTGCCCCCCAGGTGAGAGGCACTGGCCGGAGGAAGCCTGGGACAGGGAGGCGGGTTCCAGGGGGCTCCTTCCACCTCACTGCCTCCGAAGGCAGGGAGCCACCATCTCCCAGGAAAACCAGCTGGCAGGGACAGTGAGAGACACTGGCCATCCCTCATGTGCAGGCGCCGAGAGGGACAGGCCCAGGGTCACACAGCCGGTGGCAGAAGTAAGGGTGGAACCCTGGTCCCCTGACACTCCTACTGCCCCACTCACATTCCAGGCACTCACGTCTCTGCTGAATGTAGCCGCGATCAGGACACAGTTTGTGACACGTGCTCTGAAAACTCCTACAATGAGCACTGGAACCATCTGCACTTCTGCCAGCTGTGCCGCCCCTGTGATCAGAGTGAGTGAGGTGTGCCTGGGGAGGACCGGGATCCCCTGGAGTGCAGCCCCTCCACCGAGCTGTCTTATCTCCCCACAAGTCCTGGGCTTCCAGGAGACTGCACCTTGCACGAGCAAACAGAAAACCCAGTGCCACTGCCAGCCAGGAATGTCCTGCGTCTATCGGAACCATGAGTGTATGCACTGCGAGCCACTCCCCGACTGCCCACCAGGCACTGAAGTTGAGCTCAAAGGTCAGAGGTCACTAAGGGCAGAAGGCAGGGAGGAGGCTGGGTGCTGGTGATCTTGCATGGGGGCAGGAAGCATGGTACCGTGTGCATGGTGAGCCTCCGGGTAGTTCTCTTTGGCTTAAAAAGCCTCTACCTGCAGAGAAATGGAACTGGGACAGGGGCAGGGATCGTGGGTAGTCCCCTCAGCACTGGGGAAACTCGGCAAGGGGGAGATCAGGAAAGGTACCAGCTCAGAATAGGGTGGGTGGGCAGGGAGGGGCCATCCATGGGCGTAAAGGAAGCTCACAGCTGGGCAAGAGGCTCCTTCTGCCCACTCATCCTGGCTGGCCTGGCCTCTCTCTTGCCAGGTGAGGCTGAGGAGGCTAATCACCACTGTGTGCCCTGTAAGGCAGGGCACTTCCAGAACACCTCCTCCCCCGGCGCCCGCTGCCTGCCCCACACCAGGTGAGTGTGCCCATGTTCCTCCCACCCTCCCAGAAGCCCCAGCTGCTGACAACCCCACCCCCGTGCTCAACTCTATAGGACCCTCCTTGCCACTTGCCTCTTCCAGTCTCGTGCCCTCTTGAATTGGGCCTTTCTTTCCTCCACAGGTGTGAGGACCAGGGCCTGGTAGAAGCAACGCCAGGCACCACCAAGACTGACACCAGCTGCAGAAATCCACAAGAAACCCCCGAGATGCCAGGTGGGGGGCTAGGGGTGGGGGACATGGGGTG
>NW_005366017.1:595809-610942 GCF_000412655.1 Myotis brandtii | reverse complement strand
GGGGGATTCTGGGAAAATACCTTAATTCCTCCCATCTGAAAAAATAGGGAAAAGGTGAATCCTTCTCTCAGAATGGGGTCAAGAAGAAAAGTTCCTTAAAGAGAAATTGGGGTGTCCCCAAGCCAGCTTACTTACACACACGCTCATACACACGCACCCACGCGCACACACACACACACTTTTTAAGTTACATATTATACATATAATATTCGGCTAAAGAGATGTCACTGCTCACATCACTGTCACCATTTTGTACTTGCCACCATCGTATAATCCATTTACTAGACTGCGTACCTCTTTATTAGATTGCACACTTTCATTGTTAAGAGAGGTAATTCCACATTTGACTCTTTTGGAGGTTTTTTGGTGGAGTTATTGGTTTCCTAGCCTAATAGACAATTACAGGATGTTTCTAACGGCTGGAATCATTATTCATTGGGAAAGAGTTTATTTTATTAGCTTTTTAAAATTAGCAAATATTTATGATCTTAGCTTCCGTTTACTCAGAGCAAGTGTGTCAGGCACTCTTCAAATATTTAACATTCACTACTTATTTTAATCCTCTTATTGATCCTATCGAGTAGTTCTATTATCAGCCTCACTGACAGGATAAGGCTCAGATGTTGTGTGACTTGCCCAAGATCACCCATGTGGTAACTGGTGTTATGAAAACCTGTACTCGAGTCATTTACTTTTTGATGCATGCACACTATAAAAAATTATAAAATTCAGACACATAAAAATTAATCATCACCCACAGAACCATCACCTAGAACCGTGGTCGTCAAACTGCGGCTCGTGTGCCACATGCGGCTCTTTGGCCCCTTGAGTGTGGCTCTTCCACAAAATACTACGCGCGGGCGCATGTACAGTGCGATTGAAACTTCGTGGCCCATGCACAGAAGTCGGTTTTCGGCCTGAGCGAATCTATTTTGAAGAAGTACTGTTGATATTTGGCTCTGTTGACTAATGAGTTTGCCGACCACTGACCTAGAATATCCACTCTTTAACATTTTTTTATATATCTTCCCAAACATTTTTTCTATGTATGTTTATACAGATAATTTTTTTTCTAAAAGTGGAGTCATTTGAGTATTTTGTAACCTGACTTTTCATTCAACTATGTCATAAATATTTTCCATGTCCTCTTATTAATTTTTAACTGTATATTAAATATGATTGGCATTTTAGAGAGTCGAATCCACCTTACTTTATATATGAAAAAAATTGATGCTCAGAGAGGTGGACTGACTTAAAAAGTCACACAGCTGGGCAGCCAGGTGTCCAAGACTCCAGGTCCAGTTTCTTCCCATGCTTCCCTCCTGTACTCCCTTCAGCCACAGATCCAGGTGGACTGGAGAGAGCCACCTCCCAGGTGCAAATGTCCAAGTCTTCCTGACCCTCCTCAGGTGTGGTTGATGGGCACCACAGACTCCAGGCTGTGGATGGCAGCACTGAGGCCCATAGAAAGACAGAAGCTATCCACTGCCCCACATCGGGTCCTGGGAAACTGAACACCCAGCCTCCTGTTCCCATAACGTCCTGGAACCTGCAAGTGGGTGGAGACTTTGCAACCCCTAGTCTTTCAGGCAACCACAGGCAGAATTCAGAAGCGAGGCTCCCCACTCTCCCACCTCTGTGAACACCCCACAGGTACAGAGGGACACTCTCAGTTCCTGCGGTGGCCTCTCTGTAAGACAGTCTACCCTGTGGCCTGAGTCTGCTTATAGCCCTAAGCCCCGCCCTCCCTGTACTGCCTCTCACCACCACTTCCAGCCCTTGAAAATCAACTGCCTCAGGCCACTGGGACCTGCACCACCCCAAACATCTCCATCTCCCACACTTTCTCCTGGCTATCTGGAGGTCCCCCCAAGTCCAACTGAGTTCCCTTTCTCTGCCACCCAGGGAAGTGTCTGTCTCTAATTCTGCCTTTAGGAACTTATTTTTTGTCTGGGTTGCCCGGAGAATTGAAAAGCTATTCATGAACTTCCTTCCCCTCTGCCTTTCTCCCCCCATCATGCCGCCTGCTGACTGCTGTCCTGGCAGGAACTATGCTGGTGCTGGCCATCCTGCTGCCCCTGGTCTCCCTGCTGTTCCTCTCCACCATCCTCGCCTGCACCTGGAAGAGCCACCCATCTCTCTGCAGAAAGCTGGGTAGGGTAGGAAGGGCTGGATGCAGGCAGGGATGTGGTTGTCAGTCCCCACCTGGATGCGGGAGGGGGTGGGAGGGAATTTTCATCTTCCCCATACAACCCTTCCACATGCCCAAGACTCCCAGTGCCTGCTCCCAACATAGACATCGTCTCCCTTTAGCCCCTCCCCACCCCATTCTGAGCCTAGAGAGAAGGGTCATGATAGCCTATTCCTTCCGGGACCCCAGGGTGGGCAGCAACACCTCGTGGTGGGGTGTGGAGGGTGAAAGCCTGGGGTCTGAGGTCTGCCAGAGGCCCTATATCCATTTTATTTTCATTGCAGGATCCCTGCTCAAGAGCCGTCCAGAGGTAATGAGGGAAGCTGAGAAGGCAGCAAGGAGGGGCAGGAAGTGAGAGTGAACAATGTGGGGGTAGGCAGAAAAAGAGCGTGCAGGCCTCAACATTCATTCATTCAACGAATAACTTTTGAGCATGCCATCTGCCCAGCACTGTTCTAGGCACGTGGATATAGCAGTGAGCGAACAAAGTAACTCCCCTCCTGGAGTAACATAGCAGTGGAGCAAGAGTAAATAAGTATGTATCAAGTCCTGATAACGGACAAATAAAGCAGGATAGGGGGACAATGGATGACAGTGGCAGAGGATGGGGGTATATTACCTTAGACAGTGGACAGAGGGCCTCTCTGATGAGCCCATCTTTGAGCAGAGAGCTGAAGAAACGAAGGCATCGGGATGCCTGGGGAAATGCTCCAAGAGGCAAGAATGTCAAGTGCAAAGGCCTGCGGCAGGGAGCTTGAGGAGGAGCAGAGGAGGGCCCGGGCTGCCTAAGCTGGGGTGGGATGTGGGAATTAAAGAAAGATGCGGGTCTGAGGCCCACATCATTGGTTGATTCTCTGCTTCCCTCCTGCAGGGAGAGGAATCCAATATTGCTGATGGAAACTGGCAGCCTCCAAGCATCAACCCACATATCCCTGACCTGGTAAAGCCACTTCTGCCCATCCCTGGAGTCTTACCCCTGGCCTCAGCCAGGCCCCCAACACCCCCAGTTGTGGAGCAAGAGGTGCTACAACAGCAGAGTCCTCTGAGCCAAGCCCGGGAGCTGGAGGCTGAGCTCCCAGAGCAAGGCCAGGTGGCCCATGGTAAGCAGGCTGCAGGGAGGGGAGGGGTGGGGAGGTGCGGTGGGAAGGATGGTGGGCAGGGAGAGAAAGTGCGAGGCAAGACAGAGACTGAGAGCCAGCCAGAATGTCCCAACTAGAGAGAAAGGAAGAGTCTGAAAAACCCAGAAACAGAAATGAATGCAGGGCTCAAGAAACCAATAGCAAATGGGAGTGGGACCAGAGAGGAAATGGAGAAGGCAGAAGAGTGAGGGCATTCTGGATGTAGGGGCACCAATGCAGGTGGCACACAGGCCTTCCTTCCCCCACAGTGCCCCTCAGCCCCTCTCACTCTGCCTCCCTTCCCACAGGTACCAATGGCATTGTTGTCGGCAAAGGTGGGTCTGTGACTGTCACTGGCAATATCTACATCTACAATGGACCCGTACTGGGGGGAGCACGAGGTCCTGGAGACCCCCCTGCGCCCCCGGAGCCTCCATACCCCATTCCCGAAGAGGGTGCCCCTGGTCCTCCCGGGCTCTCTACACCCTACCAGGAAGATGGCAAAGCTTGGCACCTGGCCGAGACAGAGACACTGGGATGCCATGACCTCTAACAGGACCAAGGACCCAATCTGTCACCCATGCCTCATGGTGTCTGGAAGAAGCCAGGAGAAGGGAAGCACAAGAGCACCTTCTCCCCGAGGCTTCCCTGCCCACACAGGATTGACAGGGGGCCTGGGTAGGGCCCCTGAGAGGCAAGCCCTAAGGGGCCAGGCCTCAGACACCTCCGAGAGCAGGGCCGGGCACTGGCTGGGTACCGTGCCCGCCACAGGACTCTCACTACTGCCTGAACAGGCCTGAGACTTCATTGCAGATCCCCTGGACACTGGAGCTGCACCAGCTCAGCTTCAGGCAGACAGAGCATATGATGCCTGCTGCTGCCCACCATGGCGCTCTGCACCCAAAGCATGGCATAGAAGGAAGCCAGCCACATGGTCACTTGCAAGGATGTCACGGAACCTCTGACAGACTCGTGGCACTCATCCCAAGCTTCAGAGGCCCCTTGAGGACCTGCACTTCGCATGGACTGAGGTAGACCCTATATGAATATGGAGTTACATGGACCATCACCCCTCTCCTCTGGAGAAGAAAAGGAGTCATTAAAAACTGGGGGTTTGGGTAGGGTTACTAGGTAAAAGGAAAGTTTCAGAGAGGAAGTAAAATGGCAAGTGTATTTATAATTTGTAACCACATGCAAATAAAGTGGAGATTGAGACCTAGATAATTTATTTTCTGGGGATTCATATAGAAACACTATTCCACTGGGCAATGTCAAAGGAAAAGGTCAAAACTAAAATATAATCCCACAGAGGTATGTCTATGAGGGACTGGTATATGTGATTCTGTTAATAACAGCATTAGCCAGTGATCACTGACAACATGCCAGGCCGTGTTGAAATGCTTTGCAATAATAATTTATGTAATCTTCACAACATCCCTATGAGCTAGATACTACTACGATTCCCATTTAACACCTGAGGAAACCGAGGCACAGAGAGGGTACGTCACTTGCCCAATTCGACTGCAAATGGCAAAGCTGGGATTTGCACCCAGTTAGCCTGGTTCTAGGGGCCTCGAGTAAAAACTCCACGTACCATATTCTTCCAGAATTTCTTTGCAGGGGTAAAATGGGCTGGTTTTCTCAGGGAGCCAGACCCCCTGCATGTTCCACAGGCATGAACCCTCACAGCCACATTGCAGAGTGCAAACATGTTCTGCGGGGTTGACTGAAGGGGAAAATATGACTTGAGGCATAAAATGTGAGAGGCCAAGTTCACATTCTGTTGGTGTCGAGATCTAGGCTGACCTCCTGTCACCCAGAAGGAGCACTCACGATTTTTATTTTGTTTATTTCTTTTCGTCTTATTTTATTTTTTGCCCGAAAGAAGTTGAAATCTTCTCAAGCTCTCTTAGTAAATGTTTGGGCCCCCAGAATTTATTTACCGTGCTGCCCGGTAGAGACGATCTTAGCTTGAAGGATTGTAAAGGGAACGGCTGCCAGCTGACTGCTCCTTCCATAAAAGGCCACCATCTGGGTCTCATGTTAAGAACTCTGTGGCTGGGGCTCATCAAGATTGGGTGGTTCTAAAACACATACTCCAGGAGTCGCCTGATCCAAGCAAGGGGATGGGTTATTTAAGGTTGACCTCATGAAAGTATTCCAACCATCTTCCTTGGTTGAGAAGTCAACAATGGTGAGCTGTATGTTTAGATAGTTAAATCCTCCTGCTTTGCAGTACGCTACAGCCAGACAACATGAATCCTTAATCATTGTTCCCATGTGTTCAGATAAAAAACAACTCTTCTACACTGTCAACAATATAAAAGGAAAAACACTTTTAGAAAGTGGTGCGAAGACAGAGTTCTATGTAACACCATTCAAATGTAAGATTTATACCTTCCTGTATTAATCTGCTAGGATTGCTCTAACAAAGTACCACAGATTGGGAGGCTTAAACAACAAAAAAATTATTTTCTCACAGTTCTGGAGGCTACAAGTCCAAGATCAAGGTGTCGGCAGAGTTGGTTTCTTCTGAGGCTTCTCTCCTTAGCTTGCTGATGGCGTCTTCTCTGTGTATCTTCACAAGGTCCTCCTCTGTGTGTGCCTGTGTCCTAACCTCCTCTTTTTATAGGGGAACCAGTCTTACTGGATTAGGGCCCGCACTAATGACCTCACTTAAATTTAATTTTCTCTTTAAAAACCCTACGTCCAAATACAGTCACATTCTGAGGCACTGAAGGTTAGGACTTTAACGTCTGAATTGTGGGAGACACGACTCAGCCCATAACGCTGCCCATGCTTGTCTTGCCAGGGTCGAATTCATACAGACTCCAGGAGCACGCGTTAGACTGAGGAGCTCCTGTCTAGAATGAAAGCTGATAGAAAATCAGTGAAGACAGCCTCTTGACAGTTGCCTTAGAAAGATGGGACCCGATACAATAGTAGTTAATAACAGGATAATTAAGCCTGAATCTAGGTAGCCTCTCATATACAGTGGGGCCTTGACTTATGAGTGTCCCGACTAACGAGTTTTTTGAAATACGAGCCGTCTCTCGGCCGATTTTTTGCTTTGTCTTGCCAGGGTCGAATTCATACAGACTCCAGGAGCACGCGTTAGACTGAGGAGCTCCTGTCTAGAATGAAAGCTGATAGAAAATCAGTGAAGACAGCCTCTTGACAGTTGCCTTAGAAAGATGGGACCCGATACAATAGTAGTTAATAACGGGATAATTAAGCCTGAATCTAGGTAGCCTCTCATGTATTAATTTTGAGAACCCCACTCCGATATCACAGGGAGCAAAAAGCCAATACTGAATCCAGCAATGTGAACATGGGTACGGCGAGGCCAGGGAAGAGGCCACGCCAGCAGCCCAGGAGAGAGATGGATTTAACTGTGTCAAGTGGCAGCAGTGGGATATGTCGGGGTAGACAGGCCTGGTAACTAAGAATTTCTTTTTCAGAAGATGAAGTGGTTCACATTGGCAGCTGTAATGGAGTCTTTCTGCAACCTACCCAGCAGACTTCCACACCTTCCCTAGCAACAGAACCCCTTTTCTGTACCAATACAGACATTCCATGATGTCAGGAGGAGCGGCCCTTCCTCTAGAAGCCAGTAAAAAACCATTCCCCTTTGCCAGGAATTGGTTTAGGATGGGGCCTAGGATCCATTTCAGGCCAATGACAGTACAGAAACGTCTCATTCTTAGGACAAAAAGCATCATTAGGGGAAAGTTTTTGGTTTTCCTTGTCCTTTCTTTCTTGTTTGAGGACATGAAGCCTGAGCTGTCGCAGCCATCTTACTGTCACGAGGAAGCAGCCATGGAGATAAAAAGCCAATCCTCTGAGGACGGCGGTCCTGGAAGAAAAGAAAGAACGAGGCATCCTTGAGCAGCTGAACAAGTCAGTTTGGGCTTCTTTTTATGAGCGAAAAGCAAACCCTCATTTGTGTACATCACAGTCAGTCAACTTTTCCTCACCTTTTTTAGGTTTAATGTTATCTGTTTCCTTTTTTTGGCCAAATAATTTATTGACATGGTTCAAAATCCAAAAAGTATCCAACAGTAAACAGTGGAATGTCTCTTCAGTCTTCTCCCTCAACTACCATGGTCCTCTCCCTTGAAGCAACCAATATGACTGTTTCTGATGCTTTTCCAGAGGTAACTTATGCACATTCCAGAATATATACATATATATTTTGTTCCTCTCCACCCACCCCTCCTCCCCGCAAATGGTAGCATGTTCTCTGTATATTCTTCCCCTTGCCTTTTTCATTTATCAAAATAGCTTGGCCAGTCCTAGCTGGTTTGGCTCAGTGTATACAGCGTCAGCCTGTGGATTGAAGGGTCCTGGGTTCGATTCCGGTCAAGGACACATGCCGGAGCAGCCAATCAATGATTATCTCTCATCATTGAGGTTTCTATCTCTCCCTCTCCCTTCCTCTCTGAAATCAATAAAAATATTTTTTTTTTAGAAAAATAGCTTGGCCATAATTCCATATCACTATCACAAAACTTCTAAATTTTTTTTTATGTCAGCATAGTATCTCATTTATATGGCTCCACCATTTAACTAGATCCCTTTGAGGATTTTATTTTATTTTTTTAATATATTTTATTGATTTTTTACAGAGAGGAAGGGAGAAGGATAGAGAGTTAGAAACATCGATGAGAGAGAAGCATCGATCAGCTGCCTCCTGCACACCCCCTACTGGGGATGTGCCTGCAACCAAGATACATGCCCTTGACCAGAATCGAACCCGGGACTCTTCAGTCCCCAGGCCGACGCTCTCTCCAGTGAGCCAAACCGGCTAGGGCCCCTTTGAGGATTTTAAATTCATTTCTAATCTATTACATTCTATACTAATAAACTATGTAGTTTTGCACATGTAGGAGTATTGCTATCAAAATTTTGCTAGAAATGAAATTGTGGGTCAAAGGTACATATAATATTTTGATAAAAATTACCAAATTGTCCTCCATATAGATTGAATATCAGCAATATTTAAGAGCGTCCATTT
Organism: Myotis brandtii; assembly: GCF_000412655.1. NCBI lineage: Eukaryota > Metazoa > Chordata > Mammalia > Chiroptera > Vespertilionidae > Myotis > Myotis brandtii. The sequence goes on along the minus strand of NW_005366017.1, from coordinate 602,616 downwards.
CCACATATAAACACCAACATTTCTGTGCTATCAAACATTTTGATCTTTGTCAATCTGAAAGGTGAAAAATGTTATCTCAGTGTAATCTTTAGTTGCATTTCTTATTGTGAGGGAAATTTTCTATTTCACTGTGAGTGAACATTTTCATATGTTAAAGAGTCATTTGTAATTTATTTTCCACTAACTATTCATATCTCTTACTATTTTCACTGGACAATTTCCTAATGTTATCTTATCCCAGATCATTTATTGAACAATAATTTTTCTTCACTAATATGAAATGCTACCATTATAAATCAAATTTGTGTATGAATTTGAATTTATTTCTGGATTTTCCATTCCCTTCCCTCTGTTTTTTTTAATTTGTTAGCACCACAGTCTTTCAACTATTTTAGCTTTATATTTTAATATCTATTTGAGTTCCTTTTAATCTTCTTTTTCAAAATTTTCCTAACTATATTTTCTTATTTCTTATTCCACATGAACTTTAAGATCAACTTATCTAGTACTCCCCTCCAAAGAACTCCTATTGGTATTTGTATTGAGATTGCATTACACATCTAGATTACTTAGAGAGAATTGACATCTTCCTAGTGTTAGTCTTCCTTTCAAGAACATAGTTTTCCTTCCTATTTGTTGATTCCTTTTGTGTCCCTCAGTAGTATTTTAATTTTTAAAAATATAGATCTTGAGTATTTCTTGTTAAGTTCATTCATTCACAGGTGCTGTATCTCTGTGTTATAGAAGGGGATATTTTCTATCTTTTAATTTTTTCTACTTAGCCACCTACTAAATTCTCTTATTAAGTACTAGAGGCTCGGTGCACTAAATTCATGCACTGGAGGAGGGGGTCCCTCAGCCCAGCCTGTGCCCTCTCACAGTCTGGGACCCCTCGGGGGATGTCCACCTGCCAGCTTAGGCCCGATCCCCCAGGCCGGCAGTCATACATCCCTCTTGTAGGCCAGGGCTCTTGCAGTCCGGGACCCCTCACTCCTTACTGCCCGCCTGCAGCAGAGGCAGGAAAGGCTCCCGCCACTGTCATGCGCTTGCCAGCCATGAGCCCCCTGTAGGAGCACACTGACCAGGGGCAACTCCTGCATTGAGCGACTGCCCCCTGGTAGTCAGTGCACGTCATAGTGACCGGTAGTTCTGCCATTCAGTTGATTTGCATATTAGGGCTTTATTATATAGGATAATAGTTTTGCAGTGATTATCTTAGGGTGTCACCTATAAATAATGTGAAACTTATCTCTGTCTAACTTTTATATTTCTAATATTTTTTAAAGAGCATTTTTTAAAATAAACTTTTAAAAATTTATTTTATTGATTTCAAAGAGGAGGGGAGAGATAGAAATGTCAATGATGAGAGAGAATCATTGATTGGCTGCCTCCTGCATGCCCCACACTGGGGACCGAGCCCACAACCCAGGCATGTGCACTGACCAGGAATGGAACCGTGACCTCCTGGTTCATAGGTCGATGCTCAACCACTGAGCCACACTGGCCAGGCTATGATTGCTTTTTTAATATTGGCCTTGTATCTTACAATTTTGCTAAACTCACTTCTTAGTTCTAAGAAACTTTTTATAGATTCCTTGGTGTTTTTACATAGACAATCATGTTATCTTTAAACAAAAACAGTTTTATTTCTTCCTTTCCATTTTGTATGCTTTTTACTTATTCTCATGCCTAATTAAGATACTGGCTAGGACTTCCAGTGTGATACTGAATAGGAATTCTGGTCATAAACTCCTTACAGCTAAATGATCATTTCTGTCAGAGCATTTACACTTAGTGCAGCATTTATAGGCTAGCTATAGCAATTGTACAAACACTAATATGCCTAACATTTGGAGAAGCCAGTGTGGAGTAGGGATAGACAAAAAGAAACAACTAATAGGTTCTATAAAGCCATTACATACATTTTTATATTCTTGAACTAATTTGATTACTCTTTTCCCACCTTGATCTACTGCTACTTGTACCTTATAATAAACCTGTGCAGAAATATTTAGGACAGAAATCAGCTGATGGTTAGATAGATTCAGTTCTTGCACAGGTCATTTTCCATAGGTATTATATCCTGAGGAGACTTTAATTCAACTCCCAATACGTTTGATCATCAATATCAGTATTATCATAAGACATTTTCATGAGGTAGTCAAATCTTACCAACACTACCAGTATTACACCTTATCACAGTATGATATCCTATGTAACAGAAGTAGTCTGAAAATTATGAGTTAAAAGATACTGGCATAGCCCCGGTCAGCTGGTGTGGCTCGGTAGTTGAGTGATGACCTATGAACCAGGAGGTCACAGTTGGATTCCTGGTCAGGGCACATGCCCAGGTTGAGGGCTCGATCTCCAGTGTGGGGCATGCAAGAGGCAGCCAATCAATGATTCTCTCTCATCATTGATGTTTCTCTCTCCCTCTCTCTTCCTCTCTGAAATCAATAAAAATGTGGTTTTTTTTAAAAGATAGTAAAAATGATGTGGGAAAAAGAGCTGAAGAGGGATTTTCAGGGAATAGTTCTTATAGATAAGCCCTGCTAATGTGGGAATAAAGGAAGTCAGGTTTGGGGGTGGGAGGGAGAGAGATACTGGCATATTACTGAAGTTCCATTTAGTCATTTTCAGTTGGTGTAAGTCACCATCATATCGTATGAGCAGGATATCTCCTAGAGCAATGTCCATTCAGGCTGCCATGGGATCTTATCAGGTTACAAAAGCAGGGGTTGTCTCAGCAAACATAGCTTTACCCTTTCTAGGCATCTGGTATAATTATCTAAGAGATAATATTATTCTCTTGCTCTGAGTCTTTCTAGAGGCATTAATACTATGTTGGATTTCCCTCATTGCATAACCCACTTATTCCTTTACTCTCAGCTATTATTTCTCTTTTTCACCATTTATTTTTCTCCCAACATTTCCACCTTTGGAAAGTACATTAGTTCAGCCTCTGTGCTGGTCCAGATTGCTGGCAGCAGTTCTAGTTTAGCAAGTCCCTCCCTGACAGTCAACTCGCATTCATAAAGGGATGGAACTAATGGGCTGACCCAACCACTAGGCAACACAGCAGAATTCACTGTTAACCCTGACTTTGCCAGATCAGTGAAGGCACAGTCCACCCTATCAGGTCCTCAGGAATTCTGGCATGAAGGTTTAAAGGTATGATTAATGTTGCTTGCTTAGGAATCCTCCCTGCTTCCAGCACCCACAGTTGCACCCTTGATCCTGGGACCATTGCATCACGTAGGGAAAACAAAAGTTGAAATGATGTGGGGAAGACCTGTATAGTGACACCACCATTCTCCCTAACCCCCTCTTTCCCATCTCCTCCAGAAAATTGGAGGAATCTATCCAGGAGGAACCCACTTAGCCTCCCTTGTGTTGAGTGTGAGCACACACTCGGAAAGGCATGCAAGCTAGTCTCTCTTGCTTTTATCTCCCCCACTTTGATTTTTTTATTGATTTTGATGTGGGGAAGACCTGTATAGTGACACCACCATTCTCCCTAACCCCCTCTTTCCCATCTCCTCCAGAAAATTGGAGGAATCTATCCAGGAGGAACCCACTTAGCCTCCCTTGTGTTGAGTGTGAGCACACACTCGGAAAGGCATGCAAGCTAGTCTCTCTTGCTTTTATCTCCCCCATTTTGATTTTTTTATTGATTTATGAGAGAGAAAGAGAGAGAGAGAGAGAGATTTGTAGTTCCACTTATTTATACATTCACTGGTTGATTCTTGTATATGCCCTGACCAGAGATCAAACCCATAATCTTGGCGTACTGGGACAATACTCTAACCAACTGAAATACCAGGCCAGGGCTATCTCTCCCCATTTTAGACAGCAATTGTTTCAAGTGCCCATTCCAATTCTCTGTTAGACCATTACTCTGAGGATGATATGCAACATGATTTGTCCATTTGATACGATATCTCTTGGCCTACTGTTGGGCTCTATGGGCTATAAATAGTATGCATCCCTTGGTCTAAAGAAACATTAACTCAGAGGCCAAATTTGGTACAGTATCTTCTACTAGTATACCAATCCTTTTGTAGTATTTTGAGCATCTGTGTTGTTAAAGAACAAAAATTCAACCAAGTAAATTTAAGATCTAATTGGCTTTATATAATGATTCATGAAGCAGGAAGCATTCCATGTAGTAAACTCAGGAGCTATAAGTTTCTATAGGCTGAAACAGGGTGGGACAAGGAAGTTAAAAGAGTGGATGGTTTCAAGCAAAGTCATCTTCCCTTAGGAGAAGGCAAGGGGTCTTTTCAGGCAGGTTACCTCACTAGTGCTGACCAGAAAATTCTAGACTGACTGGTTTAAAATTCCACTCCTGGGAGAGGCTGAAACTGCAGTTAAGTTAGGCTTACCACAGTGACTCCATTTTGGGTAGGTTGTTTATTTTTAACTGTGTCTACCACCAGGTATGCAAAGTCCAGAATGTCTATCCCTGTCAGGACCCTGGGGCTACCAGCATTGGTCCAATGTAATCTACTTGCCAACTAGCAGGGCCGCCCCCAACCCCACACCCAGTGAAATCTTCCCAAGAGCCAGTTTCTGTCTCTCTTGTTCAAAGAACAGTTCTTGTTGGCATTTTTGAGCTTCACAGGGTGCAAGAGGAGTATATCTATATTCAGCCCATTTCTGCATTACTACAGCACCCACATGTCCACTCATTTCATGGGTCCAAGTGGCCATCTCAAGAGAGCACACCATAAGGTCCACTTGACAGTTCCAATCACCTTCTGAATCTGGAAGAAGGTTCTTCTGATGGGCATTGACATGTCCTACTTTAACAGACCCCTTAAATTCCCAGAGTGATTTCTACAGGGCCATGCCCCATACAGGCATCCCCTTAATAGTCCAGTTTTCTATCACCTATCTACCTTAACCATATGGCTAGGCCATTGGCTATTGCCCATGAGTCTGTAAAAACCCAAACATAGGATTTTGAGGTGGTTTGTTGTTGTTGTTGTTGTTTTACCATTGTTCAATTCTTTCATCACTGCTAGAAAACAGCATGCAACTCAACCCAGTGAGAGATGGCCTGTTTCAATCAGCCTTCCATCTAACAGTCTTACTGAGGCAGCTTTTCATACAGGATGCTGTCCATTCATCTTAGAACTACCATCAGTTTTCATCCAAACTTTCACCGTAATTCCATCAACCATTGCATCTGCATATTCTCCTAATCTAATGTAACCTCAGCCCCATTAAGACTTCACCAACAGGTTTTGGAATCACAATGCATTGGGCTCCTGTGTCAAGGAGTCCCAGAAAAGTCTTTCCCCAGCCATTTTATCCACACATGCATATGATCTTGGATCCCCAGCTGGGGTTCAGGCCAAGAGGGTCCTAACTTCTCAAATCTGTGTTTGGTCAAGAATTAAGGTCTGACCCAGTATTCTCTTTTATTTTCATTTTAGTACTCTCTTTTATTTTCATATTACCAATAACAACAACCAAGGATCTGTATGTTTAGCCTGCTTCCTTTCATTTTTGCATTTACTTACATATCCAATATAGGGATCAAGTCTACCATCATTTATAAATTCCATTATTATTAACGGCAGCACAGATACAGTTTCAGACCATGAGTGACTAGGTAGCCATCCAGAGATCAAAGCATCAGAGATTTATCATCCCTCCCCCACTTCATACTTTCTTTTCCCAAACCACATGTTTCTGTGAGCCGGGGCTGTTTTTACCCAATCCCACTTCTGACACCAATTAATACAATCCATTTTTATTCACAACATTTCTGACACCAAATGTGTGGGTTTTCCACACCAGTATATTCTCCAATTCTCTGCAGACACTAACTAGGTGTCTTACAATTTAATTCCATTTTGATACTAACTACCCAGAGTTAGCAAGTTACACACAATTCTGTCCAACTTGGATTCAAATCAGGGGTTCCCAAGACCCTTTTTCCATTTTGATAATTTGCTATAACAATTTACAGAACTCAGAAAAACACTTTACTTATTATTACAGGTTTATTATGAAGAATATTATAAAGGACACAAATGAGCAGAGAGATGAAGAGATACATAGTGAGAGGTTTGGAAGGGTCCTAACCACAAGAGCTTCTGTCCCCATGGAGCTTGGGGTGCAACAGTACCCAGCTCATGGAGTATTCACCAACCTGGGAGCTCTCTGGGCCCTGTCATTTAGAGATATTTATGGAGGCAGCTTCATCATGTAAGAATGATCACTTATGCCCTGGCTGGTTTGGCTCAGTGGATAGAGTATTGGCCTGCAGACTGAGAGGTCCCAGGTTCGGTTACGGTCAAGGGCATGTGCCTTGGTTGCGGGCACATCCCCAGTAGAAGATGTGCAGGAGGCAGCTGATCGGTGTTTCTCTTTCATCGATGTTTCTGGCTCTCTATCTCTCTCCCTTCCTCTCTGTAAAAAGTCAATAAAACATATTAAAAAAAAAAAAAGAATGATCGCTTATTAACTCAATTTCCAGCCCCTCTCCCATTCCTGGAGGATGGGTGGGTAGAACTGATAGTTCCAATGCCAAATATATATATTTTTACATATAAACTAGAGGCCCGGTGCACAGATTTGAGCACATTGAAAGGAAATTAATTAGAAGAAATATGTTAGAGGCAGGGGAGGGACCACAGGAGGTTGGCTCCAGGGTGTGTCCAGCCCCTCTCACCCTGTCCTGATCGGCTGGACCCCAATAGCAAGCTAACCTACCAGTTGGAGTGTCTGCCCCCTGGTGGTCAGTGTGCATAATAGCAACTGGTCAAATGGTCGGATACTAAGCCATATTAGGCT
>NW_005366017.1:594238-595661 GCF_000412655.1 Myotis brandtii | reverse complement strand
TAGGTCAGTGATGGCGAACCTTTTGAGCTCGGCGTGTCAGCATTTTGCAAAACCCTAACTTAACTCTGGTGCCGTGTCACATATAGAAATTTTTTGATATTTGCAACCATAGTAAAACAAAGACTTATATTTTTGATATTTATTTTATATATTTAAATGCCATTTAACAAAGAAAAATCAACCAAAAAAATGAGTAGGTCCGCCATCACTGATTTAGAGCAACCAGAGCTCTCATACATTACTAAGGATAATATAAATAAATAAAATCATTTTGGAGAGCAATTCAGCCCTATATATATAATGGAGATATTTGTAGAAAATTATAAAAATATGCATGAAAATGATGAAATCAAATTCAGGATATTAACTACTTCTGGGAAGAAAGGTAGGGGGTAGGAATATATAAAGGTCCTCAATTTCACACACAATGTTTCATTTTTTAAGCTCAGTCGTGGTTACATGTGTGATTAGATACTATTATCTACACTTTTTTACATGCCAGAAATATTTCATTAAAAATATTTTTAAAAAAGAAAATAATAGAGAGAACTTACAGGTTCCAGTAATAACAGACTAGGTTTTTTTTTTTAGTCCAAACCTCTGGCTGAAAGCAACTAAAAATAATGGATACTTTTTAAAAATCATGCAAAAAGCACCAGACATGACAAGATACTAAGGAATTACCCTGAAAAAAATCTGAGAGACAGTGAGCATCCAGACATACAGGTGGCAAAAGCTAAACTCTCACTTTGCCAAAAAGGAAATCCAAATGGCCAATAAACACATAAAAAGTGCTCACCCTCAACAGACATCAGAGAAATACAAATAAAACCACATCCACCAGATTGGCAAAAGGTCAAAACTCTGACAGTACACAATACTAAATGTTGATATATGTGTGGACCAACCAGGAGTCTCACATACTGCCCAGGAAGTGTAAATTGGTTCCATTGCTGTGGAAATCAGTTTCCACTATCTGACAATACTCTATGGTCCTGCCAGTCTACCCCGAGGTACATACTTAGAAAAATGCATGCATACACTTACCAGGATACTTGTACAATAGGGTCAGTAAAAGCAGTGCTCATAATATTGGTTCCAAAAACTGGAAATAAATCCAATGTTCATCACCATGAATAACGGTATAGTCACATCATTGCTAATAGTGAAAGTGGGTGAACTATAGTGAAACTTGGCGATAAGCATGAATCTCAAAATCATTTTGTTGAGAAAGAGACAGAAAAGAAAACATACAGTGTGCCCTGGCCAGGTAGCTCAGTTGGTTAGAGCATTGTCCTGATACACCAAGGTTGCAGGTTCGATCTCCGGTCAGGGGACATACAGCCTCAACCCAATGAATAAGTGGAACAACAAATCAATGTCTCTCTCTCTCTCTCTCTCTCTCTCTCTCTCTCTCTCTCTC
>NW_005366017.1:531946-591232 GCF_000412655.1 Myotis brandtii | reverse complement strand
TGTCAGCATTTTGGAAAACCCTAACTTAACTCTGGTGCCGTGTCACATATAGAAATTTTTTGATATTTGCAACCATAGTAAAACAAAGACTTATATTTTTGATATTTATTTTATATATTTAAATGCCATTTAACAAAGAAAAATCAACCAAAAAAATGAGTAGGTCCGCCATCACTGATTTAGAGCAACCAGAGCTCTCATACATTACTAAGGATAATATAAATAAATAAAATCATTTTGGAGAGCAATTCAGCCCTATATATATAATGGAGATATTTGTAGAAAATTATAAAAATATGCATGAAAATGATGAAATCAAATTCAGGATATTAACTACTTCTGGGAAGAAAGGTAGGGGGTAGGAATATATAAAGGTCCTCAATTTCACACACAATGTTTCATTTTTTAAGCTCAGTCATGGTTACATGTGTGATTAGATACTATTATCTACACTTTTTTACATGCCAGAAATATTTCATTAAAAATATTTTTAAAAAAGAAAACAATAGAGAGAACTTACAGGTTCCAGTAATAACAGACTAGGTTTTTTTTTTTAGTCCAAACCTCTGGCTGAAAGCAACTAAAAATAATGAATACTTTTTAAAAATCATGCAAAAAGCACCAGACATGACAAGATACTAAGGAATTACCCTGAAAAAAATCTGAGAGACAGTGAGCATCCAGACATACAGGTGGCAAAAGCTAAACTCTCACTTTGCCAAAAAGGAAATCCAAAAAACACATAAAAACATAAAAAGTGCTCACCCTCAACAGACATCAGAGAAATACAAATAAAACCACATCCACCAGATTGGCAAAACTCTGACAGTCTGACAGTACACAATACTAAATGTTGATATAGGTGTGGAGCAACCAGGAGTCTCACATACTGCCCAGGAAGTGTAAATTGGTTCCATTGCTGTGGAAATCAGTTTCCACTATCTGACAATACTCTATGGTCCTGCCAGTCTACCCCGAGGTACATACTTAGAAAAATGCATGCATACACTTACCAGGATACTTGTACAATAGGGTCAGTAAAAGCAGTGCTCATAATATTGGTTCCAAAAACTGGAAATAAATCCAATGTTCATCACCATGAATAACGGTATAGTCACATCATTGCTAATAGTGAAAGTGGGTGAACTATAGTGAAACTTGGCGATAAGCATGAATCTCAAAATCATTTTGTTGAGAAAGAGACAGAAAAGAAAACATACAGTGTGCCCTGGCCAGGTAGCTCAGTTGGTTAGAGCATTGTCCTGATACACCAAGGTTGCAGGTTCGATCTCCGGTCAGGGGACATACAAGCCTCAACCAATGAATAAGTGGAACAACAAATCAATGTCTCTCTCTCTCTCTCTCTCTCTCTCTCTCTCTCTCTCTCTCTCCCTTTAATCTCTCTCAACTCAATTAAAAATTTTTTTCAAAAGGAAACAGTGTGATTCATAAAGTTTAAAAAACTAAAGTACATTGTTTAGGGATGCATATATAAGAGTTGAAACTAATATAACAAAAAGCAAAGAAATTATTATCACCAAAGACCGTGTACTCATTGTTCTAGGAAGGAGGAATTTTATTATGATCAGAGAAGGGCACATGAATGACTTCTGAGCATCCTATAATGCTCCATCTCTTGATGTAGGTGGTAATTACATAGTAATTTCACTTTATAATTATTCATCAAATATACACACACTTATGCAATTTTCTGCTAAAATGTATATTTCACACATAAAGTAAAATAAGAGGGAACAGGTTTGGGTTAAATATGGCAAAGGACCTTAAAGATTCAGTTTTGAGCATTTTGAGCATGAAGTACCTGTGAGACAATCAAATGTTGGTGCCAAATAGATTGGAGACAAATTTGAGAGTCCTGGATACATAGATGATAAGTTAAGCATAAGAGTAGATAAGATCAATCACCTAAAAAGAGTGTGTGAGGGTGACATGAGAAGAGGGCCTAAGACAAGACCCATGGAACTCCACATTTAATGGTCAGGTAGAGGAAGAAGAGCTGGCAAAGGAGACTGAAAAGCAATAGTCACAGAAATAGGAAGAAACCAAGGAAATATTTGGTGGTGTGGGGCAGATAGATTGCAAAGGGGCATAAGGGGACTTCATGGGGTGATGGAAATATTCCATAACTTGATTGGAATGGTGGTTATATGGGTAAATACAATTGTCAAAATTAATCCAACTGTACATGTAAGACCTATGTGTTTTACTGTTATGTAAAGTATACTTCAAAACAAATATCAGTTTCTTTAAAAAAATAAATAAAGCTTTTTTCAGGTGCTTCTGCATCCTGCCACATTGCAATTACTGGAAAATGTTATCAGAAATGAAGAATGCACAATCATTTATCTTTGGGGTATTGAGATTTAGGGATCCTGCTTTAATAGATCTATTAAATGGCCCAAAGTGGCTTAATTTAGCTGGCTTGGGCTATGATGTTGTGGAGCCATTCAAGAGCTCATAGGGGAGATAATTTTGGAAGAGCAAGATAACAGAGTTCAGAGAGCATCACTACTGGTTACAGACTTGAGAAGTGATGATAAGACTGAATAAGGTCTGGCTTGGAAGGAGAAACCCTAGCTGGGTAAGATCTTGGAAGGAAGTGGTACAAAGGGTCAGAGTGAGCCCTAACCCATTTGGCTCAGTGGATAGAGCATCAGCCTGTGGACTCAAGGGTCCCAGGTTCGATTCCAGTCAAGGGCATGTACCTTGGTTGTGGGCACATCCCCAGTAGGGTGTGTGCAGGAGGCAGCTGCTCGATGTTTCTAACTCTCTATCCCTCTCCCTTCCTTTCTGTAAAAAAATCAATAAAATATATATATTTTTAAAAAGGGTCAGAGTGATCTTTTTCCGTGGGCAAGATTGTCACTGGAATAGACTCAAGACAGAAGCAGGATTCTCGGTATGTGCTCAGGTTTGAAATATGGACAAAGGGAAGAGTGACTGAGCCTTCCTGGGAACAGTAGGCTTAGTGAGGCTCTCTGAGGGGTCCCAGCCTCTGCAGCCCTTTTCCCACTCCCAGGCCTTCAGACCAAGACTGGCCTTCCTGGGAACAGTAGGCTTAGTGAGGCTCTCTGATGGGAATATTCCATAACTTGATTGCAGCCCTTTTCCCACTCCCAGGCCTTCAGACCAAGGCTGCCCTGACCTGAAGCAGAGTCACTTTCCGAACTCCAACCCAGCACCAAGGCCAGGACCTGGCCTGATCACTGACTCTGCACTTCATTTTCTAATCTCTAACTCTGCCTCCCATTCAAATGTTGCTGCTGAAGCAAAGCCTTTTCCATTGGAAACCAAAATTATAGCCCCAGCCTGTCCCTTTCCTGGTTTCAGCTTTGGCCCTGAACCACAGCCAGTAATAGTAATGTGGTGAAAGTCATGGTGTGGGAGTAGTGCTGTTGTTGCCGTAGGACTAGTAATTAGAGCAGTGGTAGTTGTTATTATAGTAGCATCAGTAGCTTATATTTAATGACACAACTATTTTCAGGCCCTGAACTGAATGTTTAAATGCTTTATTATTTTTTATATTGATTTCAGAAAGGAAGGGAGGAGAGAGAGAAACATCAATGATGAGGGAGAATTATTGACCGGCTGCCTCCTGCATGCCCCCTACTGGGGATCGAGCATGCAACCTGGGCATGTGCCCTGACCAGGAATCGAACCATGACCTCCTGATTCACAGGTCGACGCTCAACCACCGAACCACCCTGGCCAGGCTACTTTATATTATTTAATTCTAAGTTCCTCCATCTTACAGAGGAGGAAATAGAAACTCTTTGTAAATACTCTGTTATGACTTTGTTGTTCCTATTCATTATAGGAAAAAATTGGAAGATTCAGGTTAGCAAAAAATATAAAATAAAAGTCATCCATCATCTCATCTCTTTAAGTTAACTACTACTATGCCCTATCAGGTATAAATTCTTCAATAAATTTTTTAAAACAGAACTATGCAGTATGTGATTTATTTTTCTTATTTCATCCAATAAGATGTCTAACTTTTCTCCATTAATAAATATACTTTAAAAAATCATTTTAATAGCTATTTTATATTCCATCTTTTATAATACAATACAACTATCCAATCTCCTTTGTTGGACATTTAGATTGTTTCCTTTTTTAAAAAAAAGTGCTGTTATAAAAAAATTTTCCATAGATCATCTTTATAGCTAAGTATTTGCATATATCTTCATTTATTTCTCTAGGATAGATTCCTAGAAGTAGACTTGTTTCATTAGAGAGTGTAGGCATTTTTAGGGTCTTGAAGTCAGACCCCCTGACCGTGAATCCTGGCTTAGGGCATGTGGCCTGAGGCAAATCACATCTGCAATGTCCAAAACCATCTTCCAAAGTGGCTATACAACTTTGGGTGCTGAGTTCGTGCTCTGTGCTCCTTCTTCTCCTCTATTTGCTACTTATCACATTTTCCTATTATTACTCTTTGTCCATAGGTGGCGCACTCTTCCTTGATTGTAAACCCTGGGCTTGGCCTGTGCATATTCTTCACTGTGTCCTCACCAGGACCCAGCACACAGCTCAGTATCTAGTTAGAGGCAATTTGGTGCTGCAGAAAGAGTAACAGTCTGGAAGGAAGACACCAAGGTTCCATTCTCAACATTACCACTACTAACATTGTGATCATAGCAAAGCCCTCAGGACCTGGCCTCGCTGTCCCTACTCATCACCTCACTCCATGCTTTTACACTGGGAATTCTGAGATAATGGTTGTCAGAACTAATCGTTTTCAGAACACACCTTGCTCTTGTACATTTCTATGCCTTTGCCCACACTCAGGATGGTAGCCTATATTGTGCCTTCACACAAATTAGGGAAAGATGGCCCTGTCCGGGTAGCTCAGTTGGTGAGAGCATTTGATCCAAGGTTGCTGGTTAGATCTCTGTGAAGGTGCATACAAGTATCAACCAATGAATGCATAAATAAGTGGAACAACAAATCAATCTTTCTATCTTTCTCTCTCTCCCTTCCTCTCTCTCTCTCTCTCTCTCTCTCTCTCTCTCAAATGAGTAAATAAAAAAATTAATAATTAGGAAAAGATGCCTCTTCCACCCTGTGGAGTGCAGCTAAATTTCTGGCCCCACTCATCCCTTGGCCTAACACCATATTGCATTGACCAGCCTGCAGACCATTTCCAAAACCTGGAACAAATTCAGCTAGCCCACCTAGCAAACCCCTTGTCATGCATCATGTCACAGCTCAGATGCTACCTCCTCTGTTAAGTCATCTTGCTCTAGCTAGCTGATGTATTTGGCTTCCCTGCTAAGCTTCCCTTATTTTTTGAATAGCCTCCATTAAAGCCATTATCTTTATTGAATTATGGTTGTTTGCCTACATACCTCTCTACCCAATTAGGTTATTTTCATCAGTGTTTTTCTTCTTTTATTTCTCATACAAAGCCCACCTGACACATAGGAAGTGATTGATAAGCTTGAATGAATGGATGAATGAATGAGTGACATTTTACATCTCTGGTCCTCGTGTTGCTTGTCTGAGAATAAAGGAATCAAATTAAGAGATGCCTGGAATTCCTACCAACTCTAAAATTCTCTTTTCCAATATACATTAAGTAAACATTTAGTGAACAAAGTGCACCCAACCAAAAGAAAAATCCCTTTAAAGATGTGTCTTAAGGGGACGTGAGTCAATTTGTTTAAGTTTTCTTCTAGAAGCGAGGCAGTATGCGTTTTTTTATTCTTTTATATTTTGCCTTGCCTCTGGAAACTCCTTAGAGACATTTCCGACCATCTGAAATAGAGTTTAAGAAGAGTTGTTTTAGGAAAGCCTTCCAGAGAATGGCTTTCACCTCATTATGTGGATGACCTAGTTCTGTTATTTGTCTTTCTTAGATATTTTCCCAAAAGAGATGACTGTTTTCAACACAAGGAAGCTTTTTAGGTTCAAAGAGGCTAAAGTTACTTCTCTTGTGAGAAGAAATTTTACCCTGTGTTCTTCCTCCCCCTCCAGAGATCTTGTCCCTAAGAGGACATTGCCAATCTCCTCAGAAGGGCAGCAAATCTATTCAAGGGCAACAAGTTTCTGAGACCAATGGAAGTAGCGATCTAGAGTGGGGGCTTTTACAAACTATGTGGGTCCCTGGATCCCCAAAGAGTTCGTTATTTCCCTGGAATTCCATACACAACATTGTGTGCATGTGTATTTTCTAAAGAAAGATCAACAACTTTCTTCAGATTCTCAAAGGAGCCCCTTAACTCCAAAAAAGCTAAGTAAGAACCACTGGTCTAGAGTCTGGGCTAAAATAGCCTGGAAAGTACTTCAAAGGGGCTTTGAAGATCAGATAATGCTCTGGTGTATTATTTGGATTATACTAAAGACGGGTTCCCCAACAGCCACAGAAGGGAGTCCTTGGGACTGAGTCCCTCTGCCCATACAATGGTCCTCCCTAAGGGCTTCCCCAAATCCTTTGGACTTGCTGAAATCCAGCCTGCTCTGCAGATACAGGAAAGTTTTTTGGGGGGTAGGGAGGGGGGTGTCGGAGGTGTGACATCTCTACTCTTATGTTTCAATAGCAGTAATGGCCTTGGAGAGACAGAAGATTGGGTTCCTGAGAGGGCACAGACCCTCTGAAAACAAGAATCACTTCTGCCACAAGGGGGCACCCAAAGCCCAGACAGGTGGGACACCAAACATCCTGCCTCCGCTCAAATCAAGCCTGTGACTGGAGACCAGATTAGTCCCTCCACAGGGACCCAACGCTTGAAGCTCCTGGTATTACAGTTGGCCCCAAAGCCCTCTACCCACACCCAGTGCCCTTTAAGGGTCCTCAATGCTCTTTTTAGTGCAAAGTTTGTGTATGGTTCTTGCTGGCTTCAGTCCTCTCCCTAGGGGTGACCTGAACCCCACATTCCTCCCTAGAGTCTGCCCTGGATATGTCATTTGAATGGCAAAGATCCTGATTCTGGGTGAATGTAGCACACACACTTCTGGTCTCCATTCTTGGAGTTACTCCTGGGCCCTCAGGGTTCACACCCAGTGTTCAGAGCCATTAGCACGATTTTGTGGTTGTGAGAGAGCCCTGCAGAGGTATGCAGGGGGTGTCATAAAATATCTCTAGAGCTGTGATCCACTCAGACAAGAAGAATAAGGAGAGGATCCAGTATTCACTTAGACCGGGTTACTAAGAGTAGCTGTATCTTGGTTAGGGATCCCAACTGCATTGTACTCTAGTGAGGATGCAACTTAGATCCAGAAGTCAGGACGCAAGTCTGAACCCATCAGAAGGATATGGACTTAGACAAAATCAAAAACATCAAATGCTTAGAGTTCAAAACATTTATGGGAACTTTAGTGTACTCAATCAAGAAGACTTGTCTACATGTATGTAGACCCCAGGTCTGGCATCCCATCATCAAATCTCTGGCAAATAGACAACTTCAATGTTCTTTTAGTATATGTGCTGCCGAAGCGAGCACAACTTCAATGTTCTTAAGATGATAATTACAGATCATGGTCATAGACTGTCCACTTGAGATAGTAAAACTGTTCCCTTAGTGGACAGGTATACTTTTAACTCCAGGAAAGTTTGGAATTAACAGGGTGGCTTTTTAGTATGTCATCTTAGCTAAGGTGAAACTACATTTCTTGGAATTCCCTCCCAGTATGGTTCCTGGTTAGGGTTGGCCACAAGAGAAATGTGTTATGAGATTTGAAAGGTAAAAAGCCAGAACTGAAGCAACAGCAAGGCCTGTGTGCATCTCCATGGCAAAAGGAAGATGTGGAGAAAGTCAAGAATACAATGTGTGAACAAAATGGAAATATCAGTAAAGAAATAGAAAACCTAAAAAGAAACAACAACAAAATTCTAGAGCTGAAAATCACCATAACTGAAATGAAAATTTCACTAGAGGAATTCAGAGGCACTTTTGAGCATCCAGAAGAAAGAATCAGCAAACTTGAAATGGGACAAATATGATCCCAACAATATGAACATTTAATACCACTGAACTGAATATACTGGTTAAGATGGTCAAGTTTATATGTACTTCACCACAATAAAAAATGTCACCCAAAAAGTCAAGATTATTTTATTTGTTTTACTATAAGTTGTCAAACAAAATCTATAGGTTGAAATTAAAGAAAAACAAGTAATATTTTCAAATTTTTATTAGATTCAAAATAGAATGACAATTTGTAATTTGAACTTAAAAACATAAGGAAAAATAGATTTTGACATTGATGACTTTAATAAACTAGTATCTAAAATTTGAATACCGTAACTATGCATAGACTTTTTTCTGTGCCCTCAAATATCAAAACACATAAACTTGCAATAGCCTGCTTCTTGCAGCTGTCCCTAGTTAGCGTTCCATTCCTTTGGCGTGAAAATGTTATGGGGTCTCCTCAGCCCCAGAGCCACCACACTGCCCATCTGAATTGCTAACTCTGAGCGCTAGTAAAGGTGAGCTTTGTCCCATGTGTCTCCCATATACCTCCTCCTGGTGGATTTTCCCACTCTTTCCATTCCATTATGAACTCTATGCCACTTGAGCAATCGTGAACTCTCACACTGCCCAAACCCCAAGAAGGAAAGGAGTTTAATAATCAACTCATACTCCCAGGAACATTAACTGGCACCTTCTGGGTCAAGCCCTGTACAGGGTGTTCCCCTGTACATGTTACTGCTCACATCCACCCTGTGAGGTAAGTTCCCTCATCCCCATGTTATAGTGGAAACTAGCAGCTTGAGCAACTGGCCCTGCTAACAAGGGATCAAGCAGAGAGATGGCCTCGGACATGGTTCAGGCAGCACATATTTACCTTGAATGGTCCTCCACTTCTCTGATTTTTACCATATGGTTGATCCGTATATACCCTCCCGACTCCTCTAACTCCACCGCCTCCAGGACCCTGCCTGAACCTGTCACTCTCAATATTCCTCTGTGGCAGTGATTTCCAACCTTTTTCATCTCGTGGCACATAAACTAATTAGTAAAATTCTGTGGCACATCAAGAAATATATTTTTTGCCTAACTGACAAAAAAAATAGGTATAGCCTTGGATGGGTAGTTCAGTTGGTTAGAGCATCATCCTGATACAGCAAGGTTGCAGATTCAATCCCCAGTCATGGCACATACTAGAATCAACCAATAAATGCATAAATAAGCAGAACAACAAATCAGTGTTTCTCTATCTATCTATCTATCTCTATCTATCTATTCCCCCAACCTTCCTCTCTCTCTAACATCAATAAAATAAAAATGTTCAAAAATATAGGTATAATTATGATTCATTCACACTGGACTGCTATTGTTACGTTGGCTGTTGTCATTTTTTGATTTGACAATCTAAGGGAAAACAGGTCAATACTCCTAACCAAATAGTCAGGTATTGCATGTTTAATAATTCTGGTGCCCACCGATTAAAAATTGCTGCTCTGTGGGCATGACGTCCATTAAAAGAGGGAGGATGCTGGCCCAAATTGCAAGTAAGAGAAGATTGCCACAGCCCTGCCTTCAGGGCTTTAGAGGTGCCCCCAAACCCGGGAGAATACCCACTCTGCTCCTCTCCCAGTGAGGGAGCCATCAGAAGTAGAGTGAGTGTGGGAAAGATGAGTCAGACACGTTTCCCTTTGTGTCATAGAATCAAACTCTACACCTGTGACTTCAGATCAGTCACAGGGAAGCTTAAGCAACGGCCCACAGGATGTAATAGCAACACACCTACACCCCAAGGCATCACCTTCCAACTCTGTGGAGTAAACAACTGCCTCCTTCAAAAGCCAACGTGTGAGGTGAACAATGAACACTTTGAAAATGAAACTAAGAAAACAATTCCATTTACAATACCATCAAAAAGAGTAAAATGCAGCCCAGCCCACGTGGCTCAGTGGCTGAGCGTCAACCTATGAAGCAGGAGGTCACGGTTCAATTTCTGGTCAGGGCACATGCCCAAGGTTGTGGGCTCGATCCCCAGTGTGGGGCACGCAGGAGGCAGCCGATCAATGATTCTCTCTCATCATTGATGTTTCTATCTCTCTCCCCCTCTCCCTTCCTCTCTCCAAAATCAATAAAAACATTTTTAAAAAATAGTGTAGTGCTGTCCTGGCTAGTGTGGCTCAGTTGGTTGAGCATAGTCTCATGAACCGAAGGGTCACAGGTTTTGATTCCCCACTCAGGACACATACCCAGGTTGCAGATTTGATCCCCAGTCCAGGTTCTGATCAGGGAGTGTGCAGGAGGCAACCAATTGATATTTCTTTCTCATATCAATGTTTCTCTCTCTCTCCCTCTCTCTTCACCTTTCTCTAAAAATCAATAAAATTTATATTTTAAAAAATACTGTGGTACTGGTATAATGATATTAGACCCCAACTCAAATCATATACAAAAAGTAACTCAAAATAAATCTAAGAGCTAAAACTATAAAATTATTAGGAAAGAACAGGTGTAAATCTGTGTAACTTTGGATTAAGCAACAATTTCTTATTATGACACCAAAATCACAAGCAGCAAAAAATAAAAGAAAAATTAGATTTTATTAAAATTTAAAACTTTTGTATATCGAAGGACACTATCAAGAAAATGAAAAAACTTCCCTAGCCAGTTTGGCTCAGTGGATAGAGTGTCGACCTGCGGACTGAAGGGTCCCTGGTTCAATTCCCGTCAAGGTCACATGCCTGGGTTGCAGATCCATCCGTAGTAGGGGGTGTGCAGGAGGCAGCTGATCAATGATTCTCTCTCATCATTGATGTTTCTATCCCTCTTTCCCTCTCCCTTCCTCTCTGAAAATCAATAAAAATATATTAAAAAAAACAAAAAACACAACAGTCGTAGCCGGTTTGGCTCAGTGAATAGAGCGTCGGACTGTGGACTGAAGGGTCCTGGATTCAGCTTCCTCTCTGAAAATCAATAAAAATATATTAAAAAAACAAAAAACACAACAGTCCTAGCCGGTTTGGCTCAGTGAATAGAGTGTCGGACTGTGGACTGAAGGGTCCTGGATTCAATTCCGGTCAATGACACTAACCTCAGTTGCAGGTTCCTGGCCCTGGCTGGGGTGTGTGCAGGAGGCAGCCAGTCAGTGTATCTCTCTCACATGGATGTTTCTCTCTGTCTGTCCCTCCCCCTTCCATTCTCTAAAAATCAATGGGAAAATAACCTTAGCTGAGGATTAGCCAAAAAATGAAAATGAAAAAACAGCCCATAGAATAGGGAAATGTTTACAAATCATGTTTCCGATAAGGATTTAGTATCCAGAATATATAAAGAACGCTTACAATTCAAAAAAGGGGGCAAATAATCCCATTTAAATATAGGCAAGTGATTTGAACAGACATTTCTCAATGAAGATATATAAATGGCCACTACACACTTGGAAAGATAGATGCTCAGGTCCTGGGCAGGTGGTAGCTCAGTTGGTTGGAGCATCGTCCCAATATGTCAAGGTGTGGGTTCGATCCCCAGTCAGGGAACATACAAGAATCTACCAATGAATGCACAAATAAGTGGAAAAACAAATCAATGTTTCTTTCTCTCTCTCTTTCTCTCTCTCAAATATCAATTTTAAATAAAGATAGATGCTCAGCACCATTCATCTTTGGGAAATGCAAATCAAAACCACAAGGAAATACCACTTCATACCAACGTGGCTGGCTACACTTTTTTATGAAAATTAATATGTGTTGGTTAAGCACACAGACAAACTAGAACCTCCATGTACCACTGATGGTAAAATGATTCAGCTATGGAGAACAGTTTGTCAGTTCCTCAAGAAGTTAAACACACAGTTTTCACATGACCCAACAATTCCACTGGTTGGCACATACTGAAAAGAATTCTAAACATATATTCACAGAAAGCTTGTACATGCATGTCAACAACAGCATTATTCATAACTAGAGGCCCAGTGCATGAATTCGTGCAGGGGTAGGGTCCGGCCGGCCCGCCCTGATTGGGTTGATCGGGCTGGTTGGCCGGGGGGAGGGGCCACAGGAGGTTGGCAGGCTGGCCCTGATGGGGCGGGGAGGACTGATCGGGGTCATAGTGTGCGTCAAATCAAGCGGTTGTTCCCATCTTTCCGGCATTCTGGTCTCTTGGCTTTTATGTATATAGATAGCCAAAAGTGGAAACAACCCAAACATCTATCAATTGATAAACAGATAACCAAATGTGGTATATCCATACAATGGAATATTACTCAGCCACAAAAAGGATTGAAGTACTGATAATACATGCCACAATATTGATAAACCTTAAAGATACTATGCTGAATTGAAAGAAGCCAGACGTAAATGGTCATATATTATATGACTCCATTTATATGAAATGCCAAGAATAGGCCAATCCATAGAGACAGAAAATAGATCAGTGAGGTTGGGGGAGGGGGAGGGAGATGTGATAAGTTTTAGGTATGAGTTTTCTTATAGGGAAGATCATAATGTTCTGGAATTAGATGGTGGCTGATATTTGCACAATTTTGTGAAAATACTAAAAGCCACTGAATTGTACATTATAAAGTGGCTAAAATGTTGAATCTTATCTCAATTTAAATAGTCAACAGGCACCATGGAGCCCTCCAGTCTGGGCTGGAGGCCAGAGTAGTCTTGAGGCATTCAGTGCTAAGCAGAGGAGTCTAGGGGTCACTCAAGTCCCAAATGCCATCTCACAAATGAGGTGAGGGACAGGTCTGAGGTCTTCTGAGTCTGCAAAAAGGTGACAGGAACACCTCCCCTGCCCCAGGAGGCTTTCCCCGGTCCCTGGAGCCGATGGCCAATATCTGCAGGGACCCACAGGCTGGGCAGAGGCCCTGCAGGCTGGGTCACAAGACAGAGGATTTTCGTAGAGAAGAGCCACGAGTGGACTTTAGATCACTGGTGGTGACACAAGGGTAAGAAGACATTTGTCACAAAGGAGAAAATACAAACCACCAGTGATCATGGAAAGATGCTCGGCCTCTCTGGCCATCAGAGGAATGTACCCTGAAACACTGAGGCAGGATTTTTCCTCATTCAGCTTGTCAAAAATGGTTAGCTAATATGAGCGGTTGGCAAGATGTGAGAAAATATGTGCTCTTGTTCCACTGCTGTGTGAAGTGGTAGAGCCACTTTGGAGGGCGACTTGCCAGCATCTAATAAAATGAAAAATGTGCATACCCTATGACTCAGTGACCCGAATGCCTAGTATTCACTCTAAAGCGACACTCCCACATGCACAGGGAAATGTAAGTTACATATGTGACACTACTTGTAATAGTGAAACGTTGGGGAAAACCTGATTATTGAATTCATGAATAGGAGAATGGCTAATAAGCCTATTTTCAGCCATTCTCTATTTAACAAAATGAGCAGTTCTATCTGTATAACATAAAATAATCTCCAAAGATATATTTTGGGATTTAAAAAGCAAAAAGCAAATTCTAGGTGGATATACTAGTATACTATATATATATGGGGGGGGGAACCAAAATACAAATGTGCTGGGGCCCTTGGAGAATTCTGCCTGCCAGAATGAGATGCTAGGCCAACAGAAAAGATGGGTTTTAAAAAGCAATGTAAGAAAATCATGCAGCAGAGCCCTGGCCGGGTAGCTCAGTTGGTTAGAACATTGTCCAGGTATACTAAGGTTGCCAGTTTGACCTCAGGTTAGGGCACATACAAGAATCAACCAATGAATGCATAAATAAGTGGAATAATAAATCTCTCTTGGTCAAATCAATATTAAAATTAAAGGGGGGAAAAAAACATGAAATTGCCATTTCCAAAAGATAAGTTTTTTCATCCTCACCCAAGGATATTTTTCCATTAATTTGTAGAGAGAATGGAAGAGAGAAGGAAAGACAGAGAGAAATATCGATATGAGAGAAACACATAGATTGGTTGCCTCCTGCACGTGCCCCAATCAGGGCCGGGTCAGGGAGGAGCCTACAACCAAGGTACATCCTCTTGACCTGAATCGACACAGGATCCTTCGGTCCATAGGCAGACACTCCATGCACTGAGTCAAACTGGCTAGGGCCAAAAGCTAATTTTTTAACAAGCAGAGAGAGCCAATGCATGATTTGTTCCCTAGGCTTTACTTCTTGCTTTGTGTTAGATCATTGCAGACTTGTGTAATATTTCCTTTGGAAAACATAAGCAACCTACCATGTCCCAAATAAGAAAGGGAAAGTTAAGTTAAATGTCCTTGCTTGTCAATCATCTTAGGTATAAAAGAGGTGGGTAAGCCCAACGGGTGTGGTTCAGTGGTTGAGTGTCCACTTATGAACCAGGAGGTCATGGTTCAATTCCCGGTCAGGGCATATGCCCAGGTTGCAGGCTCCATCTCCAGTGTGGGGCATGCAGGAGGCAGCCAATCAATGATTCTCTCTCATCATCGATGTTTCTATCTCTCCCTCTCCCTTCCTCTCTGAAATCAATAAAAAAAAATATTTTTTAAAAAAAGAGAGTTAGGGCTCAAATGACACCCTTGGAGGCTAGAAGGGGAAATAAAGGCAAGTTACTCACAGGAGTCACAGTGCTTTAGACTCAGTGTAAGTTTGGAGAAATCAGAGCTGCCTCCCCTCTGCAGGGAATGTCACTGTATACAGTCTTTACTAATTTGGGTATGCAAAAGGAATCACTCAGGAAAAGAGCAAGTAGGAAATGCTAGGGCCCAGGAGTCCACTGTAAGAGAAAATATCCCGTACCCCTTGCAAAATCACGTTTCTGCATTATGAAGCATGCTCTGACTCTGAATAGTACAATAGACCTAGTGCCCATGCACAGCTTGCTCAGTTTAGTGAGTTGTTCTGTCTCTTTCATGCTCCGTTGGCTTATTTTCCAGTTGAATAGACTGTGTGTTCCTTCAACCCCATTTCTTGGAATTTGCAGCCTCAAACACCAAGAAAGGGAAGGCAGAAATGAGCATTTATTGAGTACCCAAACGAGGCAAGCCATTTTATTTACATAGTTACCCATAATTCTCCCAACATGCTGCATAGTACGTTACACTATCCCCAAGTGGACACAGACTCAGTTCAGAGAGGTTTTAGGACTCGCCCGAGAAGGTCCGGGTAATAATGGAGGAGATGCCTGTGGACCACCAATCTGGGTGATTCTGAAAGCCATACTCTGTCCACCTACCCCGGGATTCTCGTGTCTCAGTGGGTTTGGGACCCAGGACCCTCAGTGTTTCTCCTCTTGCCCGGGCATCTTTGAGAATTTCCCTTTCCTGGTTTTGTCCTTCACTGGCTACATGACTGACAGAAAACCTGAGCAGTCAAACCATCCATGGGTCTATTTATATAACGTCTGATTTCAGAAATTAGCTTTACCTTAAACCAGAATTACTTCTTTAAACCACATACCACATAAAATCAGGATACTCGACAAGCTCTAAATAAGAAAGAGTGCTTAGGAAGAAGGTTACAGAGCACCCTGTGAAATGGGACTTCTAACTTCTGCAACAAAGGTCTTGAAATGCTACATAACATTCTTTTACGTGAAGAGTTAAACTCTCTGGAAGGACCTGGAGAGTATTATGCTAAGCGAAATAAGCCAATCAGAGAAAGACAAGTCTCACATGATCTCATTCATATGTGGATTCTAATGAACAAATTAAACTGATGAACAAAATAGATCCAAAGACATAGAAGCATAGAACAGAATGCGGAATCTCAGAGGGAAGGTGGGGGAGGGTGGGTGGGTGGGAAGTGATCGACCAAAGAACTTGTATGCATATAGATGCATAACACATGGACACAGACAATAGAGTGATGAAGGCCTAGAAGGGTCAATGGGGGACAAAAGAGAACATATGTAATACCTTCAACAATAAAGATTTTAAAAAAAAAAAAGAAAAAGAGAGAGGAGCTCTCAACAAAGAAAGGGAAATCCTAGGTGCCAGAGAAGCATGCAGAACTGGACATTACTGGGGTAAGTGCATAAACAGCCACTGAGGGGCTCTGGTCACCTAGGGGCTGAGGTTTTAACCCCACATCGGTCCAAAGAGGAAAACCTTGGGCCCCATCAGCCAGGAAATTAGAAAGGACATCCTCCCACATAAGCTGGAAACATGTAAGGGAAATTTATAAATAAATAAATAAATAAATAAATAAATAAATAAATAAATAAATACCATTTTAATGCCCTGGCCAGGCAGCTCAGTTGATTAGAGCATTGTCCTAATATGCCAAGGTTGCGGGTTTGATCCCCAGTCAGGGCACATACAAGAATCAACCAATGAATAAATGCATAAATGGGTGGAACAACAAATCAATGTTCGCTCTCTCTCTCCCCGCCCCTACCCGCCTCCTTTACACTCTCTCTAAAAATATTAATGGAAAAAATATCCTCGGGTGAGGATTAACAAAGAAACCAAAAAAAAAAGAGTATTTGCCCTGGCCGGTGTGGCTTAATTGGTAGAGCATTGTCCCATGCAACCAGAGGTCTACGGTTTGATTCCTGGTCAATGGTACATGCCTGGGTTGCAGACTCAATCCCCAGTAGGGGGCATGCAGGATATAGTTGATCCATGTTTCTCTTTTTCTCTCCCTCTCCCTTCCTCTCTCTCTCAGATGAATAAAAATATATATTTTAAAAGAGTACTTAAAATAATAATAATATAATGGGAAAAAAGATAAATGGACAATAATAAAAACACAATATAGTAAAACTTATGAGATGTAACTAAAGTAGTTCTTAGAGGGAAGTTTATGGCCTTAAATGCATATATTCAAAAGAAAAAATTTAATTAATGAACCAAGCATCCAATTCAAGAAGTTAGAAAAATAATGCAGAATAAACCTAAGGACAGTAAAAGAAAGAAAATAATTTAAAAATTAGATCAAGCCCTTACCAGTTTGGCTCAGCAGATAGAGCATCGGCCTGCGAACTCAAGGGTCCCAGGTTCAATTCTGGTCAAGGGCATGTACCTTGGTTGTGGGCACAGTCCCAGTGGGGAGTGTGCAGGAGGCAGCTGATCGATGTTTCTCTCTCGTCGATGTTTCTAACTCTCTATCCCTCCCCCTTCCTCTCTGTAAAAAATCAATAAAATATATTTTTTTAAAAATTAGATCAAAGTGTAAAATAAAACAGAGAAGAAGGAAATAATAAGGAAACACAAAATCAAAAGGTGGTTCTTTGAAGCAATTAATAAATTAGACCTATTTCTGGCAAAATGTATCAAGAAAAAATGAGAAAATTATAAATAAATAATATTGGGAGTGAAAAGGGGGCAATAACTGCAGATCTTGTGATAACTTTAAACATTTATGCCCATTAATATGAAACAAATTCAATAGACAGTTTTCTGGTAAAATATAACCTACTGAAACTGACTCTAGAATAATCAGCAGTGAAAAAATCTACACTCAAAATACACACACACACACACACACACACACACACACACTCAAGGCCTTGAAGGAACAGATCATTCCTATTTTGTAAAATCTGTATATGAGAAAATTTATCATTGATCAAAGAATAGAAGTGGTCAAAGGAAGAATGGGGTGATATCTAGAAACCAAAGGAAGAAACAATTTTCCAGAAAGTGAGAGCTGTCAGATCCGCACATCTCTCAGTTAAACTTTGCTTCCTGGTTGAAGCACTGAACCCTCCTATTAATGGTCAGGCACCTATATTGCACCCTGACTCTCCCCTTCATGGTGCTGAATAATGACCATTACTAATAACTTTACATTTATCTTGTGAGGTTATTTTATCAGTGTCTGACTCTCTCACTGTTGTCTCAACTCCATGAGGGCAGAAATTACGTGTTTATTTTTTTTCACCTTTGTGTCCTATTACTTAATTGGTACCTGGAATGAATGGACGTGCAACAAATACTTGTCAAGTGAATGAGAAGTAGAATTTAGGAGGTCAATGTGGCCTGGGATCCCTGAAATTTCAATTTTATAATTGTGGATAGAACCGTCAAGGAACAAGGCTAAGACTAGACCATCTAATATATAGTGAGTGCCTTACATGCTAGGAGATACTAGGAGCTGGGGCCGAAAAGTGATCAGAGATGGAAAGAAATGCCCACAGCTGAGTACCCCTGAGACCCAGACTGGGGAGTCCCAGGAATGCAAATTACAGAATGGGGATGTGAGTAACCAGATCCTTGTTAATCAGTCCACCCAACTTTCCTGCCCAGCTGTTCTCTAAAGGCTCTCTGGGAAGGAGGATCTAAAGCAGTGGGGGAGAGGATGGGGTCATCAAAGAAAACAGGAATGGAGAAATAAGAAATGGAGTGAAAGACAAAGAAGGCTAGAAAAACTAAAGGGTTTGGTTGATAAGGATCACAAACAGTGATTTCTGACATCTATGTAATATAACAAAATTTCCTTCTAATGAAACATCTTGAAGAGAGTTTAATTCCATGGAGTATTTTGATTCTGGTTATTGATTTATAAAGAGCCAAGATTGATTTTGGGATTAGGGGCTGAAGAGAGATGAGATATGATGCCTGACAAATTTCTGAAAGTTAATCTGGGACAAAAAAAAAAAAGAGAGAGGAGAGGAGAGAGGTGTCAGCAAGATGGCCAGTGCCTTTACTGCTTTGTAGGGTAACTAGACCACTGATCAATCTCAGGGGTGGAAAGGACCATTAAGAACAAAAATATGCAAGCAGAGAATCAAATCAGAAATTGGGAAGATAAGGAAGCAGAAAACACCCAATCCGAACAGAAAAAAAAAAGAGAGAGAGAAAGAAAGAAATGAATTTTTTAAAATGAGGGTAGTATAAGAACCTCTGGGTCAACTTAAAGTGTACCAACATTCGCATCATGGGGGTACCAGAAGGAGAAGAGAGAAAACAATAAATTAAAAACCTATTTGAAAAAATAATGACAGAAAACTTCCCTAACTTACTGAAGAAAATAGACATCCAGGTCAAGGAAGCGCATAGACTCCCCAACAAGATAAACCCAAAGAGGCCCACACCAAGGCACATCATAATTAAAATGCCAAAGGTTAAAGACAAAGAGAGAATCTTAAAAGCAGCAAGAGAAAAGCAGTTAGTTACCCGCTAGGGAGCTCCCATAAGACTGTCAACTAATTTCTCAACAGAAACTTTGCAGACCAGAAGGGACTGGCAAGACATATTCAAAGTGATGAAAAGCAAGGAACCAAGATTACTCTAGCCAGCAAAGCTATTATTTGGAATTGAAGGACAGATAAAGAGCTTCCCAGACAAGAAAAAGCTAAAGGAATTCATCACCATGAAATGTTAAAGGGTAAGGAGGAGGAGGAGGAGGAGAAGGAGGAGGAGGAGGAGGAGAAATATGAACAAAATGGCAATAAATACATATCTATTAACAATTGAATCTAAAAAATAAAATAAACAAGCAGAACAGAAACAGACTCATAGATACAGAAAACATTTTGTGGTTGCCAGATGGGAAAGGGTTGGGGGTTGGATGAAAAAGGTGAAGGGATTAAGAAGTACAAATTGATTGTTACAGAATAGTCATGGGGATGTAAAGTACAGCATAGGGAATATAGTCAATAATATTCTAATAACTATGTATGGTGCCAGATGGGTGCGAGATTTATTGGGATGATAATATATAAGTTATGTAATGTCTAATCACTGGGGTGTACATCTGAAACTAATATAATAATGTATGTCAACTGTAATTTTAAAAAATCTAAAAAAAAGAACAGGAATATGCAAAATACTATTCTAAGTGGTATCCTTATGATATATAAAACTTCTGTAAAAATTTTGCCACACCTAACAATCTTCTGTTGACAGCTGGTTTATAGGAAAATTCAAGAAAGGACTGTATCCCAAATTTAGGACCTGTGGTAGGGCAAAGGTTAAGGAAACAGCCGGACTGAGGGTTTGGTCAGGACCCCTCAAAAGTAATGACAGCCATCAAAAGAGAGGCTTCGGTGGGTCTGTCTCTGAAGATGTAAGAAAAGGAGGGAGTTGTTGAAAAACACCACATATCTGTGCCAGACAACTGTGGGGAGCTGAACCCCAAAGAAAAAGAGGTGATGGAAGATTTTGAGGGGAAGGTCAGCAGGTTGCACTTTTAGAGCCTGTAGACTGTCCAGGAAGCCAGCCTAGGACAGGCTAATGCTCACCAAAAGTTGATGCAACTTTTGCATCACAGAAGGCAGGAGAATAGTAAGGTCTAGAAACATGGCTCTCCTTCTCCCAACCAGGGGTCCTCCAGGAGAGCCAGGCAGACCCTTCCCTGCCCTCTCCCCCATGGAGAAGTGATGAGTAGAAGAGGGGACATGGACCTTGGCACAGAGAACACAGACTCACGTGGGTGAGCAGCTCAGGGTCTAGTCAAGGTTGTTAGTCTTCTGTGTCCTCCAAGTCCCCCTTTGGCAAGTTTCTCCTTAAAAGTCCCCAACTCATCATTCCTCTGGGGTCACGTCCATCCCCACAGGGTCCCACCTCTCCATGTCCTCCTTGATGTTGAAGATTAACAGTAGAGAAATTGACCATCATCTGAGAATGGGGCAGGACTGTTAGCGACCGCAAAATCCTCAGATCCCAAAGTTAACATTCTGAGATGGGAATTCAGGCACCCTGCCCAACAGTGAAAATGGAGGTTTTTGCATAAGTAGCTATTCAAATCACACCCATATATGGCTCCCCAGTAGACAGGACCACCTGAAGACTAGAGGGGGTCGGGGAAGGGCAGGGGGATGGAAAAAATGAAGAGAAAGGAAATGAAAGAGTAAGACAGAGAACCAATATAGCAAGTGAAATCACAGGGGTGTGACATTTTATGAGCCCTGTGAAAACAACTGCAAAGCCCCTGAGTGAAAAATAGCCTAGACTCTAGGCCCTAGAGAAATGAGGCACCCACGCCTCATTCCTCAGGGAAAAAGGAGGGGACAGCCGTCTGACCCATATGTTCCTAGAACTCAGAGGGGAAAGTCCAGCTATGTCCAATATTCCCCAAACCATAGCAGTAGGGACGAGATGACGCACAGGCATGGACCTTTAACCTCAGTGCCCAAGGCGTATGGGGGAGAGGCCCTGGGGGCTCCAGGACTTCAGCCACTGACACAGTCAGAGGTGGCAAGGGGAAGATGAAGGTGCTAGTGGGGTGAGGAGGGGAGGACAGATGGGCAGTGGGTGATACCTGTATCACAGACTGGCAGGAACACTAAATGAGGTCATGTGTGATCTCCTAGCGCAGAGCGTGACAGAGGTTTACGTCCCTTGGATGCCATTTTAACGCTTCCATCACAAACTCTTTTGGCCATAAAAACCAAGGCTAGTCATGATCATTATTCACCCCACTTAGCATGAATAGTCAACCGTTCTGCTACAGAAATGCTGCACTGGACTGCGGTTACTACCCCAGCCCCGTGAAGGTGTCTTGTGGTGCTAGTTCCTTCCCCAAACCTGAAAACTTCTCAGTTCTAAAATTCACCTGACCCCGTTTCAGATCCTCAGTTCCTGTTCCCCTTCCTTCTCTGCATTGCTTATCTCTGTGAAAGAAATAAACTTATCCTCTGCGGAGAGGGGAGAAGGGACGTGCCAATTAGCTTGTACGCTGTGAACAGGGCCGTAATGTGGGCACCTTTGAGTACAAGTGTGTGAATGAGAGGCGGGTGGCTGCACGCTCAACGCTGTATAAAAGAGGCAGGCGTACATGGGTTACTTTCTTCACGGGCACCAAGCAGAGACGGAAACGGAGAAGGTGCATGTTGGGGGGGAGGAGGGGGGTGACTTTGAAGAGCAGCAGGTCTTCTGACAGAGTTTGCCCTTTAACCACTCTCCCCAGCACCCAGCACGCAAAAAGGGTGGAGGAGTAAGAGGTTGCTGCTGTAAAGACAAACAAACAACAACAACAAAAAACAGTCACAGTAGAGCTTCAACTGCCATCAAAAGTTAGCTTGCCACCTGAAGCAGGACTACACGGAGACCCGCAGCTGCTGCCCAGGAGGTGCAAAGAGGAGGAAACGGCGCCCAGTGTAGAGGCCAGCAGTTAGCTTCCCGGGCAGGAGCCATGGCCTGGCCACCTTCCTGCTGGCTGTGGGTTCTGGGGGCTCTGGCAGGGCTCTCAGCTACCCCAGCCCCCAATAGCTGCCCAGAGAAGCACTACCGGGCTCAGAAGGAACTGTGCTGCCAGATGTGTGAGCCAGGTAAGAGAGGACGCCTTGCCAGGGGCAGACTGATATGGGAGAGGACTGGGATTTGGGGGAAGAGAAGCAGAACGTGAGTCTGCGCTCCAGCTGGGGGAGGAATCCTGCAGTGCCCCAGGCACGACCTTGCAGAGGGCAGAGAAGCAGCCTTGACCCTGGACCTCTGCTCACAGGAACGTTCCTCAAGAAGCACTGCAACCAGCAGAGAGCGGCCGCTCAGTGTGAACCGTGTATACCGGGGGTCTCCTTCTCACCAGACCACAACGCCCGGCCCCACTGTGAGAGCTGCAGGCACTGTCACTCCGGTGAGATGGGCAAGCATCCGGGGAGCAAGGTGGCAGAGCTGGGTGTGGAGGAGCAAAGAGGGGGTAGAGTTCAAGGCTAGGGCAAGGGAGCCAACGCTGGGGAAATGGGGCACCGGGGAGCAGGGAGCAGGAATGCTGATGTGATGAGAACTCGAGTGTTTAGGGAAAGAGTAGGCAAAATCCGAGGGACTGCTGAGAATGGGTCCATGGTTGGCATCAAGACACTAAAAAAGAGGAGGTGGCTCTAGAACCCCTGATTTCAGCCACACACACAAATAAAATTTTGTAATTTCTTTTATTTTTTTAAAGTAGGAAGTGTAATATCTGTGGCTGTGTTAGGAATCCTTTTATTATTCCTCCACAGTAGCTAGGATTTCAGGAATGAGGAGGTGCCAGTGCACAAGGAGTGGCAGGTTTTAACGGGGACCCTTTGAACAGGTGCCCTGCGGCACGACACTTGTGAGGACAGACTACTTAGCTGAGCTATTCCACTACTTGCCTTTAAAATGTGTTTGGTCTCACTGGGCTTTTAACACTGTGTTCTTTAAAAAATTAACTAAATAAAAAAGGTTTTGCCATTGCAAATCAAACAGCAACATCTTGCATACACAAGAAGCGTTCCCCAGTCCACGTAACTTAAAAATGTGACTGTTAACAGCCGTTTTTCTCTTCTTGACAGCAACCCCAGCAGGGTTGGACTTTTAAAATTCAAAACCTGCCCCAGTCCCTCTGCAGGCCCCACCAGAAAGCCTTCTCCCAGCACTGAGCCAGCCTGTGTTCCCTTCGCTATGTTCCAGCCCAGCCCAATTCATGATCCTTCTCTCTATGAGACACAGGTATTCCCATCTGTAAGATGGAGAAGTACCAGATAGCCTAGAATTTTGTGCACATGTTACACATGGTGGAAAAAAAACCTCCAGATTTCTGGATACTCATCACTGAAAACAATGGCATTTCATCCATTTTTACCCAATCCGAGCCCCTTCTTTTTTTTTAATATACATTTTTATTGATCTCAGAGAGGAAAAGAGAGAGAGAGAAACATCAATGATGAGAATCATTGATTGGCCGCCTCCTGCACATCCACAACCCGGGTATGTGCCCTCACAGGGAATTGAACGGTGATCTCCTGGTCCATAGGTGGATGTTCAACCGCTGAGCCAGGCCAGCAGGCCCAGCCCCTTCTTTAGCCCTTCCCTTCTTTTGGACAAACAGCTGCATGATCACCCCCTACTGGTCATCTTCTGTTTAACCTGCTGCTGGTTATACTTGTGAGACCAACTGGTACCAAACTTCTCTATACTATAATCCAATTGTAAAAATCTCAGACTTTTTCTACTCTTCATAGTGTCTCTTTCTGAACCATAAATTTTCTAAAAGGTCCAAGTTTTTTTTCTTCTTAATAACAATAATACTAATGGCAAAGCGACTGGGTGGTGGTGAGAGAGAGGCCAGCCTCTGTGTGGGTGGGGTGGGCCTGGGGGAGAGGATTAAGCAAGGGGGGCTTGCAGGTCTCTGAGGCCTGAGTGTCTTGTATTCCTCCCGCCTCCTCTGTCTCCAGGTCATCTCATTCGAAACTGCACCCCCACCGCCAATGCCGTGTGTACCTGCCCCACGGGCTGGGAGTGCAAGGACAAGGAGTGTACCGAGTGTGATCCTGCTAGAACCCCCACGCTGATCCCTCATCTATCATCGGCCCCCGGCCCACAACCCACCCACTTACCTTACACCAAAAGTGAGTTCCAGGGAACTCTTTGTCCAGTTTGGGGGAAGGGTCACTCTCAAGTAGCACCCCGTCTGAGCTCACCCCCCACATGAGTTGCCTGGTCGGCTTGTCTCTGCTTTTCCATCTCATCCAACTCCT
Organism: Myotis brandtii; assembly: GCF_000412655.1. Classification (NCBI taxonomy): domain Eukaryota; kingdom Metazoa; phylum Chordata; class Mammalia; order Chiroptera; family Vespertilionidae; genus Myotis; species Myotis brandtii. Next base: position 566,970 of record NW_005366017.1, on the reverse strand, counting down.
CCCAGGCCCCTAGGCCTTCAGCCTGGTCTTTCCCTGCAGGCTCCCTGCTGTTGCTCACCCTGTGTCTGTTTTTTCCAGAGTTGCTGGAGGCCAAGACAGCCAGGCACGGGCAAACTCTGGCTGACCTCAGGCTGCCTGCCCCAGCTCTCTCGACTCAACGGCCAGGTGAGTTTTCTCCACATTCTCCACTCCAAGAGAATATATATGGGAGAGTCCAAGAGAGAAGCCAGCTCCTAAGAGTGGGGAGAAGAGGAGGAGGAGGAGCAGAGTCTAGGGATGAAGAGAGGACTTGGTCCAATGATGGGGGGGAGGAGAGGAAGGCTGGGAGGAGAGAGGCAAAGATGAGGGGAGGGCTGGGGTGAGAGGCGTCTAGGGCTGGGCCCTTCTCCCAAACCCTTGTGTGGCCCCTGCCTATCACAGCCCAGAGGTTCCTATGCAACTCAGAGTGCATCAGAATCTTCGTGATCCTATCTGGAATGTTCCTTGTTTTCACCATGGGCGGAGCCCTGTTCCTCCATCAACGAAGAAAAAATGGACTAAGTAAGAGACAAAATACAGGTCTCCAGTCCTGTTTCTGACCCCACCCCACCTCCGCAGCCCTGCCACCCATGCCTGGGACGTCCTGGAAGCCTCCCTCGCTCCATCTGTATCCACCCTGGCTCCTGCCTCGTCTTCCTCTCCTCTTAGCTGAGGTCCTCCTGACAGCCCTCCCCAAGCTTTCCTGCTTTGCTTATCTCCTCTTCCTTCGCCTCCTCCCCTGACCACTGGCCAAGAGTCATCTGTTTCTGCTTCTGCAGACAAAGGAGAAAGTCCGGCGGCGCCTGCTGAGCCTTGTCCCTACAGCTGTCCCAGGGAGGAGGAAGGCGAAGCCATCCCCGTCCAGGAGGATTACCGAAAGCCTGAGCCTGCTTCCTACCTCTGAGCCGGCACTCCCCAGAGGTCATCACTGCAGAAAAGGCCTGGCCTCCACCTCGGCCCACTGCCCAGCCAGAGGCAATGACACCCAGCAACCGCAAATTCAGTGCCATGCCCTGGCAGGGCCCTTTCCTGTTTGCAGACTTGAGAAAGTACCTTTTGAGACGGGCGTGACAAGGAGTGGGAGGTGGGGGGTGGGAAGCGGGATGTGTCCTGGCCCAGCCAGCTTCACTTCCGAGCTGGACGAGGGCTGGGGTTCCAGCTGTAAAATACACTTACGCCCAGGAAAGCCCCACGTGCTGTATTTAGAAACTCAGCAGAATAAAGTGACAGACTGCCACATGCCGCCTCTCTGAAATTCCACTCACAACGCAGGCCACTCCCAGCCTCATCTCCATCAGGGATCGGAGGGAGGAGCCTTCTCCCCTGCGGTCTGGTGTTGGGGCCTGCCCAGCGGGGGAGGGAGGAGGTGTGGCACCAACAGAAAATGAGAAAAGGTTCCCAGACTCAAGGGGTTCCTGCTTCTAGCTTCGGTCTCTCCCTTCCTCCTCCCACCTCCCTTTCCCTACAGCTCCACTTTCTTGGGGCGGGTGGGGAGCAGAAGGGTGCACGCAGTCAGGTCTTGAAATCTCCAGGGGATGACGGGGGTGGGCAGTGGGGCTGGAGAGGAGAACAGTGAACAGGACTCTGGCACCAGCAAGAAATGGCTTCACCCAGAGGCGAAGGCAGCCGCAGTGGCGCTTCCTCAAAGTGAAAGTGAAAGAGACGTAGGCGGAGGACAGGAGAGAAACTCACAAGCCGTTGGCCACCAAGGAGTATTGAAAGGAGTGTTGAGAGAGACCCCTCTTCTCCAGCTGGGACCTTGCCAGCAGGGAGCCGGTGGAGCCGGGCAGCGGAGGGGGCCTGAGAGCAGCCCCCATGGGCACAGAGGGCTGGTGGCTGCTGCTCTGCTTGGCTCTGTCCGGAGCTGCCGTGGACACAGGTGAGTGGGCGCCGGCTGGAGGGAAGTGTGAGGCTAGGGAAGCTCCGGACAGCCACCCTCTGGATTACACAAGGGGGGAGAGGAGCCAATCGCTTCTAAGCCCAAGGAGAGAAAGGCTCAGTGGCTGACAATGGAACCAGTTTTGCTGGGGAGAGAGGCAGAGACCCGGGAGGAAAAGCCAAAGGAGAAAGAGGGGCCTTCACGGTGAATGTGGTGGGAGCGCTGTCCTTGGGAGAGGGGACACCCTCGGAAGAGAAAGGGTCCCCAGCTAGGAAGTCACCAGGAAGGTGATCGGGAGGTGGGAGGGGAAGGCCACATGTTGGGGCAGAAAGCAGAGCAGACCTGTTGCCGGCTGGCAAGTGGAGAAGATGGCTGCCAACACCCTGGGCTGCAGGATGGCCTGTTGGCCTGTCATCTCTCCCCCTGGCAATGCTGCTCACTTCTTTGCTTTTGCTGAGAACTCCTTTGCCTGAAAATAGCTTTCATTCGATGGTTGGAAATGAAAGTAAAAGCATAAAGCCTTCGGAGCAAGGCAAATCCAGGACTTTAAATCACTCGCATCAAGAAGTACCTGGAAAGGCAGGTGCTTCCCAGAAAGCTGGCCTGGAGGGTGACAAGATAGGGACAGAGACAGCTGGGCCCCTGGAACACAACCTTTGCCCCTAGTGACTCCGCAGTTGGGGCAGGGAGTGGGCACAGAAGTAACTTTCTGGGCGGGAGGGTGAGGCTGCAGCCCAGTCTTTTCCCTGCAGCAGAAAGGCAGTGGCGGGCCGTGGACGTGGTCTTGGACTGCTTCTTGGTGGAGGAAGGCAAGCACCATGGAGGCTTTGCCAGCGATAAGAACATGGTGAAGGCCCTGCTGGTGCTGAAGCAGGTGCCAGTGCTGGATGATGGCTCCCTGGAAGGCTTCACCGACTTCCAAGTGAGCACACTGTCCAAAGACAACCCACCTGTTACCTTTGAGGCCTCAGGTAAGAGCCTCCACCCCGTGTCCTGCTCTGCTCCCTCCATTGGAACAGCCCAGTTCCCAGTACGCCCACCTGCATCTGCTTCCCATGTCCTCAATCCAGTCCACCCTGTGCCGCCCGCCCTTCTCCCCCAGTGAGTCCGGTGCAGATTCCCCACGCAGAGGCCTTGCTCCATGCTGACTGCAGCGAGAAGGAGGTGACCTGCGAGATCTCCCGCTATTTTCTCCAGGCCAGACAAGAGGCGGCTGTTGAGACAGCATCTTGGTTCATCACCAACTTGCAGGTCTCTGGAGGGGGACCCAGGGTCTCCATCCTGATGAAGACTCTCAGGGATGCTGAGAACAGGGCTGTCATGCCCCCCACGCTGAACCTACCCCTGGGCCCCCAGGGGACTGTGCTGACTACAGGTAAGAAAATGAAAAGTAGCAGAAAGTTTTGTTTTAATATATTTTTATTGAGTTCAGAGAGGGAGAGATAGAATCAATGATGAGAATCATTGATCGGCTGCCTCCTGCAGGCCCCACACTGGGGATCAAGCCCGCAACCCAGGCATGTGCCCTGACTGGGAATCAAACCGTGACCTCCCGGTTCATAGGTCAATGCCCAACCACTGAGCCACGCCGGCTGGGCAAGAAATAGAAGAAGGGAGGGAACAAGTCCACCTCCATCCACATCAGTCATCTCAAGGTGTCCCCTCGACCTCAGTCCTTTCTTTCGAAAGGTCCAAAACAGGGATAACTTTCTCCTCACTGTTTTGCCTGAGGAAATGACATGTGGTGCTCTAGTCATGTATGCTGTTCGTAGTAGGCTTACTGGGCCAAGCACCAGTTTTCTCCCAGTGAAAAGCCATCCTGGTCTGGTGTTTGACAAGAGCAAAGCACAGGAATTCAGAATTTGTTCGTTGCCCCTTATTAATGTTATTAGTAAAACCCAGTTCCTGCCTTCTCCAGCACATCCCAGAGGGCGCAGGGAATTGAGAACATGAGGATAAGTTTCTCCAGAGTTCATTAAATCTATTTTACCTCCAAAAGGAGACAACCAAGTCCAAAGATTAGGGAGCTACCCACCTATCCTTAGAAAGCCCCAGAACATTCGACCTTTCTGTGGTCCAACCTAAGTGTATCCTGCTACAGCAGAAAAGAGGAGTCCTCATAGTCCTGGTATAACTAGATAGTCCCTTTTTATTTTGGGATATTTTAAGCCTACAAAAGGTGAAAGAATAACGTAATGAACACCTGTATGTCATACACCTAGGTCCCATCAACTGTTAGCATTCCCTTTATAGATATTCCTGAACAAATTGAAAGCTGCAGAAATCCCAGTACTTCACCCCAAATACTGCCATGTATAGCATGTGGTTTATAGCATTTGGTTTATAACCAAAGACAGGGATATCCTCCATCATCACAGAACCAGCACCTCAGCAAACCAAGGTGGGGTGGTCTACCATGGTGCAGACAATAAGGGGGTACAGTGTGTCAAGAATTTAAGAACATATTTGCCAGGGCAGTCCCCCTTGCTATACCACTGAGCATCATACTTAAGGTCAATATTTAAAAATGGATAACAATAATACTGTCGAGTATGAAGTCCAAATTCAAACTTCTCCAATTACCCCAATAATGTCCTTTGTAGCTCGCTGGTTCTTGTAGAGTCCAGGATTTAAGCAAGGACCACACACGCATTTAGCTGTCTTGTGCCTTTAGGCTCCTTTACTCCAGAACGGTCTTTCATAGCCCTGACGTCTTTGAAGAGCCTAGGCCCTTGTCTGGTAGCATATCCCACTGCCTGATTGTTTTCCTCATTAGATTTAGGTTTAGCATGTCTGGCACAAATACTACTGTGTGCTTTTTATTTTAGTTTTTAATCCTCATGCTTAGAGAGGGAGCGAGAGAGAAACAGCGATGTGAGAGAGGAACATCGATCAGTTACCTTCCGTACATGCCCCGACCGGGGATTGAACCCACAACCCAGGTATGTGCTCCCACCAGGAATCGAACCAGCAACCGTGCAGAGGACGATTCCCAACCAACTGAGCCACAGCGGCTGGGCGTACAGTGCGCTTTTTAAACTCTTACTCCTACTTAGACTTCACAGCAGCCTTGCCTTCGGCAGGTGAGCTTGGCAACACTAAGTGACTTGTCCAAGGCCACAGAGCGGCCACATGGAAGAATCAGGCTTCCAAAATGTTTTATGCTGCTCCAGTGGTTCTTACCCAAGAGCCAACAGTAACCCACAATTTCGCATGTGTATCTTCCTGGTGAGGGGCCAACAGCTTTCCTCAGATTATCCGGGGGCGACTCCAAAATTGTTAAGGTCACCTTGTGTGTCATACTGCCTTTCCAGAGCCCATTTCTTTTTTGTTGTTGTTTGTTTTGTTTTTTAATAAAATTTTATTGGAGTGACATTAGTCAACATGAACATACAGGTTTCATGTGTGGGTGACTAAATTACAAATCTGTCTCTAGCACCATGTGCCCACCACCCAAAGTCACATCTTCTCCTGTCACCTCACATTTGGACCCCTTTTCCTCCCCTACCCCCTCCCTCTGGCAACCACCACGCTGCTGTTTGTGTTCGTAAGTTTCAGTTTTATATTCCACATGTGAGTGAAATCATATGGTTCTAGAGCCCCATTTTTTTGTGGTTCCATCTGTTTGGGAAATGAGCCCAACTGCCCTCACTGTCCAAGAAAGGAGGGGTAGATGTGTACCCACAACATGCCCACGGCTCAGATCAGGTGGTCTCAAGCGGCAGCTGAGTACATCCCCCTCTTTCTCTCACCACAGTGGAGTTCCAGGTGACAACACACACCCCATCCCTGATTTTCCAGCGGGGGTCCTCAGCCTCCCTGCACTGCGGCTTCTCCATGACGCCAGGCTTGGATCTCGCCAGAGTGGAGTGGCGGCTGCAGCATAAAGGCAGCGGCCAGCTGGTGTACAGCTGGACCACAGGGCAGGGGCAGGCCAAGCGAGAGGGCGCTACCCTGGAGCCTGAGCAGCTCCTCATGGCCGGGGATGCCTCCCTCACGCTACCCAGCCTCACTCTGAAGGACGAGGGGACCTACATTTGCCAGATCACCACCTCTCTGTACCAAGCTCAACAAATCATCCAGCTCCATGTCCAAGGTGAGGCCAGAACTCACTTCTCTGGGGGAAAGGGAAAGGGACATGCTTATTGGGAGTGTTTTCCATAGTGGAGTCCAAATACAAGGGCATTTCCTGAGAGGCAGACTGCATTCCCACAGCCTAAATGCCATCTCTGCCCAAGAGGTGCAGAAGGCATCAGACTGTCTTCTGTCACACTTCGGGATAAACCCATCGAGAAACTTCCCAGCCCAGGATCCGGTTGCCCTGCCCTGCTGGCTGCCTCCAATCACACTCCCTAAAGGAGCAGAGCAAGCCCAGGAGGTGCAGTGGGAGTGGCCCTGATCGAGAAGAGGGTTTCATCACTGATACCCTTTCAAGTCACTGCTTATAGTGATGATAAGAAGCAAGCCAGCCGTTAGTTGGTTTTACTAGCGTCTTTCAATTACCTGTGGAAGATGTACCCCTTTATGGCCTGCATCCAGGGTGGACTCCTCACCGCCCCTTGGCACTCCACTGAGGATGAAACTTCAGCCTCCACATCCTAGCTCACTCTCAGCAGGAAGAGAAGGCTTTAGGCTTCTCTGTTGTCCCATTGACCCCTCTGGAATATTATTCTTTCTTCCAGCTTCTCCCAAAGTACGACTGGGCTTGGCCAATGAAGCTCTGCCACCCACTCTCATCTGCAACATCGTTGGCTATTATCCTCTGGACGTGACTGTGACGTGGACCCGAGAGGAACCGGGTGGAGCCCCAGTCCCAGTCTCTGATGCCTCCTTCTCCAGCCTCCGGCAAAGCGCAGAGGGCACCTACAGCATCTCCTCCTCCCTGACGGCGGAACCTGGCTCTGCTGGTGCCACTTACACCTGTCAGGTGACCCACATCTCCCTGGAGGAGCCCATTGTGACCAGCGCCTGGGCTGCCCCACCAGGTACTGGGGTGCCCACCTCTACCCTGGGCTTGTGGCTCTCCTACCTCCAGTTCATCTTTGGTCTTGTTCTGCTTCCCACCACGCTATGTTCATTTACAGTCTCAGCTTCTTTCCAGGGCAGCAGCCTCCATAGCTGCCACCACCATCCTGAGACTTCAGTACGCCCCAGGTGCCAGGGCACCAGGCGGTGTGCTGGAGATGAAGGCTAGATAACTCCTGACCCTGCCTTAAGGAACTTAGTCCAGTTGGAGGGATCGACTACACAGGCAGGGAAGATGACCTGGGAAGGGGCAGGACATGAAAACCAAATTAGCTAGCTCGAGGGGCAAGGAAACACCAAGACAGAAAGAACGACATGTATGAAGGCCGAGTATAACGCAGCCTAAAGAGCACTCGGGGAACTGCACAGCTAGAGCCGAGAGTGTGTGGGAAAACTGGGACGTGGCCTTAAGCTTGAGAAGTAATTGTATTGACCGAGCATTAACATGAATTGAGCACTATGCTAAGCACTTAGATGTATGATCACATGCCTTAGCATGACTCCCATTGTATTAATGAGTGAACTGGCACTTACAGATGTTAAGTAATTTGCCCAAGGTCACCTACCTAGTAAATGGTAAAGGGTGAAGTGTGAAAAAACAGGCAGCCTGATTACAATAGAACCTCAAACCCTCCACTGCTATTAGCGGGGCTGACCTTTTTCTTTTTCATCCTCACCTGAGGTGTGAAGATATGTTTTTCCATTGATTTGTAGAGAGAGTGGAAAGGATGAGAGAAGAGAGATTGGGGTTGCCTCCCACTCCCAACTGGAGCCGGGGAACAAACCTGCAACCGAGGTATGTGCCCTTGACAGGGAATTGAACCCATGACCCTCAGGTGTGCAGGCCAATGCTCTAACCACTGGGCACGCTGACCAGGGCTAGTGGGCTGATACTGATGGGCCTTCAAGCTGGAACTTCATCCTGAAGCCACAGAATATTATGTAAAATTTTTAAACAGGAAAGAATCAGTACCTAGAATGCAAACATCCAGGAGCACTGGGCATTATTATTTGAGACTGGGGTTTTGTCTCAGCTCACATCATTCTGCAGCTATTTATAAAATCCTAGTTTAACTGCCAACCACTATCCAACTTAAATTTCTCTTGCAAAGCAATAAAAAAAAAAAAATGTTGTCCTGAGGTGGGAAACGGTAGGAATTCTGTGTGGAGAAACACACAAACATCCAACAACCTTGAGCAAGTACAAATGCTACTGTGTGCCCAGTTCCTGGGTGAGAGCAGAACTCTTGATAAGAGCTCCCCACACGGGGACTCACACACTCACACACACTCCTTTGTCCTCCTGCTGGCGCGGGCTGAGCTGGTTCCTGCGCACTGATTCCTGCCTGCACTCTTCTCACCTACAGAGCAGAGAACTGTGGCCTTTGGAGTCCTTTTTGCCAGCACCCTCTTCCTCCTTGCACTGCTGTACCTGGGACTTCAGAGATGGAAAGGTAAGAGTCCACTGCCCTCAGCTCTACCCGACCCACCTCACTTACAGACCAGCCTCCGCTAACCACCTCCCCACCCTCTCCCCACCCAGACCAGGATGAAGCCCAAGCATCCCAGGTTCCAGCCAACCCCCCCCCCCAGCCCCCAGCTTTGGGGGTTACCACAGCTGAAACCAACCTCACTCCCTCTTGTTCTCTCCTAGCTACCTCATCCAAGGCCTGCCAAGACTCCGAGGCCCTCTGGGAAACCACTCTCCTGCCTCCGAGTAAAAAGAAAGAGTAGTCACGTTCTCCCAGAAGGACTCTAAGCCAAGCCCCAAAGCTCAAAAATACCCCAAGAAAAGCATGAAGAAAGCACAGATCACTGGGGCACTGGCTCTGAACATGTGCAGGACTCTGCCTTCCTTCTTCGTCAGGGAGGAGATGCTGTAGGTGCCCTCTGGGCTTTGCCTGGGGTAAACAGGACAGAGGACACCAGGAAGGTCTGGGTGGAAGTTAAAACAAGAACCAGATTTGAGGTACAGTGGTAGGAACAGAAAATGGGAAGAAATTAAGAAAGGAGCAAGTGAGGGGCAGTGGGACAAAGGGATAGAGGTTGGGCCACCACACACAAATATTGAACTCTGTCCGAATAAAAGCCTCTTGGGCCCTTGGCGGCAAAGCTTTTCCACTTTCCTATCTTCCCGTGTTGGACCCAACTGAGCTGTGTCCCGGGCCTTGCTGCAAAGTGTTCAAGGTGTGAAATAAAGGCCCTCGAGGGCAGCCCCAGGGCCCGTCTCAATTACTCTGTGTAACCTGGAGCTGTAATTAGGTTCTGCTCCTTAGACAGTTGCTGGTCACTTCAGGATACCTACAACTCCTCATCCCTACTCCTCACACGACTCAGCTGCCAGGGAGAGATTTTTTTTATTCATTTCTAAAATCTGCTAGTCCATACAGTGGAACTCCGCAGGAAGGAAGGAGGTAGATAGGAAATGTCTGAGAAAACCTGCAGTTGTTTATCAGTGTGAGATCCTCACTCAACTTCCTGTTGTCACTTCCTCTCACTGGCACCTGAAGAGTTGGGTTGCGTCAGGCATGAATGCTGAGAGCAGAGACCACTTCCTTTGCCAACACAGAGCTTTCATCTCCGAAGACCATCTGACACATATAAGCCAGCCCTTCCGGCCTAAAGCAACATCAGACTACTAGAAAGAAGCAACACTCCCCGTCTCCCCCTCTCTGCTCAGTTACTCCAACCCAAACAACACCCAAGTCAGTGTAGTTAGGAATTTATATTTTTTGCGCCTTTGTTTAGAATACATGACATTGGTAAATATGCCACATGCCTTTGGTGAAGTACAATTATTATTCTATACACGTATGAGATTGAGGTTAGGGGAAAAGACAAAGAGGTGATGACAGACACACAGTGGAAACCCCACATCGTCTCATGGCAAACCGAAGGGGATCTGGGAAGCTCAGCTTCATTTGACTGCAAAGTCCCAGGGTTTAGTTGCACATTTGCTCATGCACGTGGGTGGTGGGAGGGAAAGGGGACAGCAAAGACACAAAAGAGGGTACACAGTGGGATGAGAAAGAAAGTAGAAGGGCTGACATCTCCAAAAGAACAAAGCCAACTATATCTGGTGAGCCTCAGAGGGACAGACACCCAGGAAATAGGAAATAATTCCTGTGACATGGGTGGGGGTGGGCTAAGAGGGCGAATTTGCTCCAGGCTTGGGACACATCGAGGACAGTGGTGGCTCTTCTCCAGCGGTGACCCCCTGCAACAGGCAAAGAGGAGCCCAGAGGAGAGTGGAGACCTTTGGGAGGGTACACTGACTGCTTTCTTCCAGCTCTTCAGTCCCACCCTGGGGCAGGACAAAGGGAATGTGGGGAACAGGGGCAAAGGGAGAGGAAGGATGGTTTTGCGCAGTGAAATGCTGCTGCATGGAAAGTGAGCATCCAACCCAGCCCAGCCTGGCCCCAGCCTCTTCCTGCTTGTGAGCCAGAGGACAGAAGGAATACAAGCGCATGGGTGTTTCCCCTTCTGTTCCCAGCCTGCCTGCCTCCCCTCACACCTGGGCCTACCCCACCCAATACCCTATCCTGAAGCCCAGCAGTGGCCCCTGCACAGGCTGAGTAGCTCCCATCCTTAGATTCCACTGTCTGTACCCACAAGCCATGCAAAGAGAAAAGGAAAGGAGGCAAAGTGGAATTCAGATGGGTACACGTGGTTTAGAAGGGGAGTACAATGCAGGAAGAACAGACAGGTGGCTCTAGGTGAAAGGGCCCCGTGATAGCACAAACTCTACACTGTCCGCCTCCTACCCCAAGACTGAGTTGGTGGGTATACTGGGCTTCTCTAAAATATTCAGAATCGGCCAGGCCTCAGGAAGGACATCTTGCCTCATCCCTGTCTTTGGCAAGTACACAGGAGTGGTGTAGAGGAAGTCCCTGAAAGTCCAAGGACCCCTCACACTCCTTAATCAACAGGAAGGGAGGAGCAGGACCCTCCTTCATGAGAGGGCAAGAAGTGGCTTCCACTGAGCTTGTTATTTTCAAATTAGGCCCTTCATTCACTGTTTCTCTCTAACTAATAGGCATGCTCTCTGTATGCCAACAATGGAAACTAATCAAGAGCCCCAGACTTTGGCTAGATGAAGTTATTTGGTACTCTCATGAACAGTACAGAATGCTGCAGAAAATGTGGACAAGGGACTACCCTTTCCGGTTATGAGCTTGTGGGACTGCTTCTAGGATGGCAATGAGAATTCTGGTATTTTCACAATTAATATGTGTTCTCCAGGTCACTGGAGAACAAAGTAAAAGGCTGTAAGATCCCTGAAGACGTAGAAAATCTTGGACTAACAGATTAGAAATAACTGCAAAAAACAGGTTTTACTCTCTAAGAGGGTATTGCACCAGGACCGAGTTGGACTTTGTGCCCACCCAGGATCCTCTTCAGGCCTGGCATAGGAGAAGAGCTCCAAGTGACCAGGGCAGCCCTGAGTGAGTCACCATTTTCGCAGGTGTTCATGGCCTCCTCCTGCCAGCGGCCTGGCTTTCCTGGAGGCACCACAGGCACTGATACCCTTCTCCTCCCCAAATCTTGACACTTTTGTGGGCACATCACTACAGCTACGCCTGTCCCCTTCCCTTGGCCTCCATCTCTTTTTGGCTTTGGAGGAATTTGCGAGTATATAAGAAGCAGGTAGGGAGGAGGTGCCAGCTGTTGCTCTTCAGATAGATAGTTGCTTCAAATTGCGCCAGGAGCAGCATTTCCAGTGTTGAGGGACATACTGCAAATGAAAGCAACAGCAGAGGAGGAATGAGCGATGGAGAAGCCTGGGCTGGGATGGAGGAAGGTAGATGGGGAAGTTTGTTGAGAGCAAACAAGGAGAGGAACATGAGTTTGGATGGCAATGGAGAACAGGGAAGGGGTGGCACGTTCTCAAGTAAAAAAGTAGACTGGACACAGGAATCAGGAAGTCCAAGATGGAGAAGAGAGAGAGACAGGAGAAAACAAGAGCACAAATGACATCAAGTTACTAGGCATTCGGGTCTTTCAGTTGTAGGTGTCCCACCCCCATGTCTCCCTCTGACCCACGACAGTGACAAACAGCAGAGGGAAGCCTTGTCCATCAAGGGAGTCCTTTGTCTTTGCCCTTCCTCCCTCCTGAGCCAGGTGACGATTCCACAACAGTGATCTCCATACCTCAGTCAGAGCAGCCCCACTCCTCAGGCAGGGAGGCAAGCAGTCAGGGCTGGGAGAAGACTCCAGGACCTTCCCACCTCTTCACCCCACCAGAAACCTCAGGAATACTTACTTGCAATAACTACCACGATGATGGCACAGATAACCCCCAGCATGATCATCATCTGAGGAGAAATTGACAAAAAATGGGTCCTTGGACTTGGGAAAGGAAGGAGCCAGGAAGAGAACTTACTCTGTCTTTGGGACAATGCAAGAAACACACATCACCCAGGAGATCTGCAGGCCTCTTGGCGAGGGCCCAGCCCCCATGCTCCCCATCAGACAATAACCCCTGCACCACAGGGGAAGCTCCTCAGAAACATCAGAGCTTTTGTTGCTTGCTTCTTTTTCCTTAGGTCCTGTCATGTTGAAAAGAACTGCAATGGATCTGCAGTCAGATGGTTCATTTTTCAGTGTGAAGTGTTCAGCTCATTCCTCAAAGCTGCATGTATTTAAATACATTTATCTACTCCAGTCATTGTGTCCATGTTGGGTGTTTGAGGAAGGGCCAGGTGAAAAATTTCCCAGGGGTCCTTTTGGCAAAGGCAGCTTGACTAACCATTTCCAAACTCCTCAGGGTGTCCCCGGTGAGTGGGTCTGAATACTCTAGCCTACCCTGGTGGCCAATTCTGGGTAATGCAGCTCAAGGAGGCTTTTAAGACTTCCCTCCTAAGGAGAGTTCTGCAGGGCAATGATCCTGTACCACTAAAGGGGAGGAATGTAAAGGGTGTCCCAAAATTCACGCAAGAAGTAATTTTGATAGAAAACACAGGTTTATAATTAAAAATTATAAATTTTTTATTGATTCATAAAGTACACAGTATAGGGTTATGTATAGAATAGCATATCGGGTAAATGGCCTCCACGGCTTTGCTGGTACATATGCACTCTTTTGTTGAAATTTTCGATGACCAAAATGCGGCTGCTCAAGCAATAACAGTTAATGGTGCTCGCTATCACGACATGATAATCCAGTTTTTTTGTGCTGTGGAGGCCATTTACCCGATATGCTATTCCATACATAACCCTATATTGTATACTTTATGAATCAATAAAAAATTTACAATTTTTAATTATAAACCTGTGTTTTCTATCAAAATTACTTCTTGCATGAATTTTGGGACACCCTTTAGAACCGGAGGGATTTCTTGCCTTCTGTGAGTTGTGGCCCAAGAAAAAGAAGGGGGAAAGGACAAGAAAATTCACCTTGCAGTTTTTCCACCAATACTTCCTCTTTAGCTTGGCAGCACTGCTCTCAAATTGTGACGCTCCCATCTGCAAGGCATCAGCTCGGTCATCTAGCTCTGACAGTATCTCGTCCCTCTTCAGGACCTTGTCCACATTTACACGCATGATGTCCACCACCTGAGGGGGGCCAGAAACAAAGCTGCTAAGCTCTCCACCAGAGACACGGGAAAGAAGAACAACCAGGGGATCACAGGATTGCCCAGTGTAACTCCAACGGATGCCTTGCCTCCCAAAGCCTTTAGCTATCTCTCTATAACAGCAGTTCTCAACCTGTGGGTCACGACCCCTTTGGCGGTCGAACAACCCTTTCACAGGGGTCGCCTAAGACCATCCTGCATATCAGATATTTACATTACGATTCATAACAGTAGCAAAATTAGTTATGAAGTAGCAACGAAAATAATTTTATGGTTGTGGGTCACCACAACATGAGGAACTGTATTTAAGGGCCAGAAGGTTGAGAACCACTGCTCTATAAGAAAGAAAAGTTCTAAACGCCTATGATTTGGAAACCCTCGGGGGAAAAACGCTCCACCTACCTCCTCTACTTGTGCCTGGGTTTGCTGTAGTCGTCTGTTGCTGGTCGTATTAGGAGGAGGGCCAGGGGGACCCCCACCTGGGGCAGTCCCTTCTGCCCCTTCAGTGGGCGGCTGAGCTGGATCAGACCTGTAGAGAAAGTGGACGACTTGTAGGCATATATGCATAACGCATGGATGGACACAGACAATGGGGTGCTGAGGGCCTGGGGCGGGAGGGAGGATGGGAGTGGGCTGGAAGAGTACTTTAAACAATAAAGATTTTTTTAAAAGAAAATATAATAAAAAGAAAGAAAGAAAAGTGGACAGAGTACACAAAGTACCCAAAACAAGAAAAATCATGTGCATTCTCACCCCACACCATCAAATTCATGGCAATTAGGTTACTATATGTAATTAGAAGGGGTTCTAGCTACTTGGCCATACTAAGGAGGGAGATACAGCACAGTGACAAGAAGCAAAAGATAAAAGATGCAGGAAGCCACCCAATGTCTTCACTATCAGAGAAGTGTAAACAAGGATCCCGGAAAGCTGGTGAAACTTGAGCCCCTGGCAAGGGCCAGAGCTATGCACCGATTGTTTAGTCCAGACAATGGGGGCTCAAGCTATTTCCTGACCAAATAGTCTCAGAGTAAATCTTTCTAATATTTACTGACCTTTAAGATAGTCTGTCTGCTACCACAATTACCTGCCTGAGTAAGAGCTAGATGTGTATCCAAAATTGAAGAAAAGGTTGGCAAGGCTTGGGCACCAGTGGAAGTCCTTTCCCTTGCACTGGGCTTTCCGCCTTGGCCCCCAATATTTCCAAATTATTATTTCTTGTCTTGTCTCTTTCATTTGCGTGTGGCCCCTTCTCCAGATCCCAAACCCTGAACCACGCGGGACATGGGATATTCACAAAAGATCCTGTAACATTTAGTGGGGGTCGGGGACATCCAGGGTGGTATCAAGAGATCTTATTTGGGCCATCTTCTGACCCAAATTCACACACATTCTCTGACACAATGGTCCCAGGGACTAATGTGCTACCTTTGGCCTGAATGGCATTGCCCTGGCTGTCAGAGCTTTTCACATAAAGTCAAACTGGAAACCTCCAATCCAGGTTAGAAGAAATTTGTACAAAAGACTAAACCCTCAGGATAAGCCTATGGACTAAACAGCCCTTTTCCCCAAAGCCTAAATCTACAAAGAGCAAGCTGACAGATTCTGCTTAAGGGGATCCACTTACTGGTTATGTTTCATTCCACAATTAGTATATTGGGGCTGTTGTAAGGACAACTTGGAGAATCACCAAAGGCAGAGCCTCTGTAGGTGGAGTGAGTCAGAACAGTTTGCTCCCTTTGTTTTTGGCAGAGAAGATGGGAATTTCACTTAGATAGAACTGGGGCCTAAAACAATTACATTAATTATGAAACTGTTCCAAGAGTATAGACAGGAGGCAAAATGAAGAGAAATGGGCCTCAGTGTACATGCATCTTTGACATTCTGTCCCTTCTTTTTCTAGATTTGGCAACAAATCTCAGGAAACTACCCTGTGTCCCAAAGAGACATATGTCCCTTATGTCCCAAAGAGAAATTTTGGTTTACACTACTACCCACAGTGATTGTCCTCATTCCCTCAGCCTTAGAAGGAATTAACCTAGTATGAGGTGTTCAGGACAAACTCTTTTTCATGAAGTCTAACCTACAGCATGAGATTTTCTCTCCCAAGGAAGACCCTACCAGCAGGAGGGAGGTCTCTCAAATCTGATGGAGAATAGAAATTACAATAAGAACTCCTCAAACAGAAGCTGAATCTCACAAAACATACCTCCTAGGAGCAGTCTAAGAATGAATGATAGAGGGATTAAACCATCACCAAGTCACCACGCAGGAAATGCCTTGACTGCTCACAATAGACCTAATACCCAGAAGTTCCTCCTCCCTAAATGAATTTCTTTCAAGTCTAAAAAGATAGAGAATAAGATCTCAGAAAGGAGACACTAGCAGATTACACCTGACGTATCCCCATTAATTTATCACTTCCTCACTTCTAAGGCGTAAAGGCGCAAAGGGAAGATCCAAAGCCATGGAAGCCACGAGACTCTTGTGCCACCACTGAACTCAGCAGCAATCTAGTTTCTCTGAAGATGGAAAATCCAGTGAGTGGGTAGGAGCCACTGTTTGATCTTGGAAGCAGTCCAGGATGGTGGCAGCAATGACAAGACTGAGGTAAGAGGCCTTGTGATGCCCTGCTGGTCCCCACACTTTCTCCACCTCCTTCGGTGCATCCCACATGGGTGCTCCTGGGAACCAGTCAGCCGAGAAGGATCCTCCTTCTCCAAATGCAAACAAATGGGTTCCCAGGACTTGGCCAAGATGCACAGAATGTCACAGAGTAAAAGCTGCAGGAATCCAGTTGAGAAAATGTGACATGGTTATAAAGCATGTGAAGGGACCGTTCCACGTACGACTTGTTGGGAGTTGGGAGTACTCAGCAATAAAATATCCAGAACAGTTATAACCTTTATGTAGGATAAGTAAACCTTTTCCGGTTTTTTGTCTAGGACCAGGCCAGGACTCCAGGCAATGGCAAGGAAGAAAGACCTCTATCAAGCAGACAGTGGTCCTGACAGGGGAGTGCTTCACTTCTCTAGCCATGGTTCTCCCTCGGATCTTAGGTGATGCTGAAGATGGTCCGAGACTAAATGTAATGCGCTGGGGAAGACGGGGATCCTCAGCTCTATTTCTCTTCCCAGCACTTGGCTGAGACTCAGAGAAGGGAAACACCTCAGGATGGCCATGGGAGGAAGGCAGTTTGGAACCATAGGGCACTGCCCCCTGAGTTCTGAGAACTGGCAGATAAGTTTCTGGAGCTTTGCTCACTGCCAAGGTGGGAGGGAGGCAACACGTAACAGTTGGGGTGAGGGACATACAGAAATTACTAACTAGCAGATGCACCTACGACTGTTTTTCCAGAGGAACCAAGTACAGATTCGTTCAGACCCCTACCCGATAACTCCAAGCCCACCTTCGCCCTCTCCCGGGCTCCGCTAGACCGAGACCTGCATGAGGCGCCCCTCGGGCGAGAAGAATGGGTGCAATGAATGTGGGACCCCTGCGCCCCTGCCCCGCCCGTGGGGTGCTGGCTGTGGCTGGTGCAGGAGTGGAGTGCTGCCCTCCTCGCTGGGGGTGGTCAGGTCTGGGGGTTGCGCGCGGGGGTAGTTCCCCGCGTCGCTGCAGCTGCTGCAATGCGCCATTTCCATCCCGCAGAGTCTGACGCTGGCGGTGACAGTTGGCATGGAGGGTCGAGCTCCCTACACCAGAGTCAACTCACATTTCTCTGAGAAGTGAGGATCGGTCTCCTCTCCGGAGGCTGCGGCGAGACACCCAGCGAGGAGAACGCTGCGACTGAAGTCCACGGAACTGCCGAGCTGCACGTCTAGTTGACCACCCGGAGCTCTAGCTGCGGTGGAACTTACTGCAGCTGCAGTTCGGGTCCCGGTCTTTATTAGTGCCGGCCACGCCTCCCCGATAAAATTGACAATCCCGCGGCCCAATCCACGCCCCGAACAGGCGCAGTCCAGAAGGGAAGCCCGAGCAAATTGGCCAATCAAAGGAGTATAGTTGGCTAATCTGTAACTAAGCGACAGGGGGTTGTGGAAACACGCTTCAACCCTCTGGAGGGGCAACTCCAACATTTCGAGTTAAGCCTTTTCTGGTGCCTGCTAGCCAATCGCTGAACAGTTTCTGAAGCCTGGCCCCGCCCAAGGTCCCAGCGCCGGCAGCGCCAGCCAATCGCGCCGCTCTCGCCGACAGCGGCTGAGTGTCCGGGCTCACAGCGGCCGGGACTCTGGAGTCCCCGGGAAGTCGGTGGTTTGTCAGTCCACGCACAGCCCTGACGCCCAGATCTGTCCGGCGTCCCATCCACCTGCCCGCCTCTGACCAACAACTCCGCGGAGGCAGAGTCTGTCAAGGCAGAACGGCAGGCTCTCGGGCCCAAGTACCGGGCGGGGGTTCCGTCCCCCCAAAGCAGATACGCAGGCTTCGTTCATCCGTTTCCTTCCACGCTGCCGACAAGCGCCTCACGCCGTGTATCCGACACTGAACCTCCCGCCAAACCTGCTCCTCCCGTGCCTTCCAGGTACCTTACCCACTAGGTGGCCCAAACGGACACCACCCTGGACTTCCTCCCCGTTCATCCTTACCCCTCCTCTAATAATTCACCAAGTCGAGTCGATTTTTCCTTGTTAGTATTTCAAGAATTCTCTCCCCTTGTCTCACTGTTCTTATCCGTTGTAAAACTCAACATTATTTTAGCTCCCGCTAGGAAAAAACGTAGCAAATAAGCTGACTCGATGTTTCTTATCAGAACTGTTTTTATATTTATTGAAAGTATAGACTTATATAGAGATTTTTATATTTCACTCTGGTGCATATGTAAAAAAAGAAAATACAAAAGAATAACATGGTAACAGTATTCCTAAAACGTCATATTGAGGCTCTTATGATTCATTTTTTTTGACTCAGTCTTAGATGTTCATAATTTTCCACACAATGTAGTCAGTCATCAAGAACTTTGGTGAGACAGCATTTCTCAGTGTTCCTCTTCTGTCTCTGAATTTTCTTCGAAGCCTCAGATACTCATTTGGCTAACAGTTATATTGAAACATCCTAATTTAGATGTTAAAATTTTTAAAAAGTGTATTTTAGAATTAGTGAAATAACTTTGTGTTTCTAGTCTTGCCCTCCCTCATATTCATCCTTTAAGGAACCACCAGAATGCTCTATGCAAATGTCACGACCCTGCTTAAAACTAATAAACAATTGCTCTTAGAAACATAATGTACTGATCATGTGTTTATCCCATCTACCTCCTATAACCACACCAAAATGACAACTTGTAGGAACTGAAAACGAATCATAAACCCTCAAAGACAAAATTAATGGGAGGAATTATTTTTGGCAGCAAGAACACCTAAGTATCCCCACCAACTTTCCCCTGAAAACTAAGTCACTTAATTTTTTTTTTAATTTAAATACTTTTAAAATTAAGAAAATAATACAGGGAGGTTCCCCTATAGCCCTTCACCTATAATATTAAAACCAGGAAATTGACATTGGTACAACCCACAGAGCTTATTCAGATTTTGCCATTTTTACATGCATTCTTGAGTATATGTGTGTGTGGGCCTGCATGTGTATATAGTTTTATAAAATAGTGTAGATTCCTTTTACCACAATCAGAGTACAGAACTACTACACAAGCACAAGACTCCCTGGAGCTGTCTCTTTATAGCCACACCCACCCCACCCCTAACCCTTAGCAACTACTAATTTTTTTGTAACACTGACTAGGACCTTTAGTACTAAGTTATAATGCAGCAGTAATAGTGGGCATCCTTGTCTTGTTGCTGATTTTTAAAGGGAATACATGTCCATAAATCTATGTTGTTCATCTCCAGTATATAATCTTTATCAAATTAATGAAATTTCCCTCTGTTACTCGTTTAACAGGTTTTATTTTAATCATAAAAAGGAGCCCAGCCAGCGTGGCTCAGTGGTTGAGTGTCGACATATGAAACGGGAGGTCACAGTTCAATTCCTGGTCAGAGCACATAGTTAGGATGCAGGTTTGATCCCTAGTTGGGGTGTCTATGGGAGGCAACCAATCAATGTTTCTCTTTCTCTAAAATCGATATTTCTAAAAAGAGCCCATATATAAAGATATCTAATATGCCAGATATTCAACTACTGCAGCAATCAAATATGTACAAGACAGTCCCTACCTTCAGTGGGAATGAGGCTTAACTAATGGGGAAGACAGACACAGACACATTAAACCAAGAAAAATCAAACAGCAAAAATATTATGAATTCAGAGACTCAGCCAAATCAAAGTAAAGGAACCCTAAAAAGCATTCCCTTACCTTCTTCCATTTTCCAAAGCAGTGGTACTCAATCCTAATTTAGAACCTCTTGGGAGCTTTTAAAAACATGAATGCTTGGAACCCAGTCTCAGATTGATTTCATTGGTGTAGGATGGGTCCGAGTCTTCTTTTTTGTTGTTGTTTGTTTTTTGTTAAAGCCTCTGAGAAGTTTCTAACATGTAACCAGGATTGAACAGCTCTGGTCTACAGGGTTAAAAAAATCTAAGGTCTTCATCCTCGCTAGACTCCTGGTCATTTGGCGCTATTTTTCCTGTCTAAAACTTATTTCCTGTTATTAGAAAAATATTACTGATATGTTAATGATCATTAACTTAATCCTATGGACCTGTGTCAGTAGTTGCCACCTTTGCTCACATGTCTATGTTCCCATGACAAGGCTATCCCCCATTCCCCTACCCACCTGAATTATTTCTTACTCATCAAAGCTGCTGCCCATATATTACTGTTCATAGTTAACATTGATTTCCCATGTCCTTAAGCTGAAATTTTCCAAGACTTAGCTCAAATGTCATCTTTTCAACAAATACCTTTTCTGACTACCCACTCCCCCACCCCAGCCAAGAAAAAACTCTTAGAAGTCTCTAATTTTTCTATGCAATTACCATATTCAAATTCATATTGTTTACATATATATCTCTTAAGTAGAATGAAAGCTACTGAGAGTTAGGAATCAATCCTGACAGTGATTTATGTCCCTACAAATAACCTTGCACATATGATTCAGTGTTTATTGAATGAAAATGTTACATACTGTTTCACACCTAAAACAAGATTGTTCTGTCCTTGAAAACAAGACCTTTTATATTTTCACAGCAGGAAACATTTTATAAATGCTCACTGAACTGAACTATCAGTTTCCTCTTCACTAATAATCACATGTTCTACTAAAATATCCTATATAATAAAAAGCTAATATGCAAATCGACCAAATGGCAGAACAACCAGTAACTATGACATGCACTGACCACCAGGGGGCAGACGCTCAGCGCAGGAACTGCCCCCTGGTGGCCAGTGCACTTCCACAGGGGGAGCACCGCTCAGCCAGAAGCTGGGCTCACGGCTGGCAAGCATAGCGGCGGTGGCGGGAGCCTCTCTGGCCTCCCCCAGCAGCACTAAGAATGTCCAACTGCCGGCTTAGGCCTGCTCCCTACGTGAAAAGTTTAGCGTTTCAGAGAAGTGGATATGGGTATGTGTGAACATAAATTACGATCCTGGGTCTTATGGAAATGTAGATATTATGTATCGGGGCTCATAATATGGGAGAGTGTTTTCAAGTGATGGCTGGAGAAGAGCTGGATATAAGAATGGAGAGGTGGATATGAAATATGAGTGGCTCTGGAATACCTTACATAATTTGGTGGGACTGGAGAGGAGACAATCAAATATTTGAGACTGCTAAGTGCACAGTGTTCTGAAGAATATATATATATATACACACACACACACACACACACTAGAGCAGTGGTTCTCAACCTTCCTAATGCCGTGACCCTTTAATACAGTTCATGTTGTGGTGACCCCCAATTTCATTGTTACAAATTGAACATAATTAAAGCATAGTGATTAATCACAAAACAATATGTAATTATATATGTGTTTTTCGATGGTCTTAGGTGACCCCTGTGCAAGGGTCATTCGACCCCCAAAGGGGTCGCGACCCACAGTTTGAGAACTGCTGCACTAGAGGCTGGTGCACAAAATTCATGCACTTGGGTGGGGGTCCCTCAGCCCAGCCTGAGCCCTCTCGCAGTCCAGGAGCCTTGGGGATGTCCGACCGCGGCTTAGGCCCGCTCCTTAGTGCTGCCAGAGGTGGGCTACTGTGCTTGCCAGCCCAGCTTGTGGCCAAGCGGCGCTCCCCCTGTGGAAGCGCACTGACCACCAGAGGGCAGCTCCTGCATTGAGCATCTGCCCCCTGGTGGTCAGTGCATGTTATAGCGACCAGTTATTTGCTGTTCAGTCCATTTGCCTATTACCCTTTTATTATATAGGATAGGCTAGGGTATCCCTAACTAGAAAAGCATATCAGAGAGTGGGTCAAGGATATATTACACATTTTTGTTTCTCCTACAATTTTCTGCTCAGAAAAGGTAACCAATAGTTTTTATAAGAATAGTACAGAAATATAATGCCACTTTTCCATTACATTTTACTCCAGTGTGGATTTTTTTAAAACATATTTTTATTAATTTCAGAGAGGGAGAGAGAGGGAGATAGAAAAATCAATGATGAGAATCATTGATCGGCTGCCTCTTTCCTGCCCCCAACTGTGGACCAAGCCTGAAACCTGGGCTCCTGGTTTATAGGTTGATACTCAACCATTGAGCCACACCAGCCAGGCCCACTGTGGATTTTTTAAAATATATTTAACATTAAGAGGCAATTAAAAATTACCACTTTCAATACATGAAGCCCAAATGTCAAAAAATGCCAACAATAATTTTTCTTTTTTAAAGGCCACAGACATGGCTAGACTGCAAAAGGCAAGTGGTAAAGTCCAAATCTCAGACTCTAAGACTTAGGAATGAGTCAGACTTCATAGTCTATGCAAGTAAAAGTAGCATCTAGAGGAAAATAAAGTGTGTGGATAACAGATTCTAAAGAAGCCTCATTTTATTACGGAGAGCATACAAATTCCTTTCCTCATAGGGAAAAAAGTACTGTTTCCCTCCACCTGGATGTTAGATATGCCTCTTCCACAGTCCCCAGCTTACTCTTCTACCGGTACTTTCCACGTCGGTTAAAATGTTTGTAGAGATAGCTGATGCGTTTGTTAAGGTTGTGCAGGTCATCACTGAACATCCGATTTCCAACCATTCTCTTCTTTCGGATACAACGCTGCAATTCATTCCCCTTCCAGCCTCGAAGCCATTTGGGGCCCCTGATTAGTTCTTTGGGGTGCTTTTCAAAATTTCCTGTGTAATGTGAGAGAACATATTAGTTCCAAGACAACACAGCCTCGACCAGCTGCTAAGCCTTCCGCATACAGTTGCACCGTTCAGAGCAGCCCCTACAGACGAGACACATTACACTACAGTATCAAGAGCACAGACTTTGGAGCCAGACTGTTTGGGGTTCAAATTCTGACACTGCTATTTGCTAGTTTTGAAAAAATTACTTAGCCTCTTTATGCTTCAGTTTCCTCACCTGTAAAGTGAAAACGTTATTATGCGGATTAAATGAGTTAATACATGTAGGACACTCAGAACAATGCCCAGTATAACGTAAATAACCACATAAGTGTTTGCTCTTTGCTATTGAGCACGGTACCATTCCTACACAGGTGGGGGGGGGGGGGGAAAGGCCATTGTTACAACGTAATTGCCATTCTTAAATTCTGTGCAAGGGAGTCGAGTCTTACCCAGGATCCCGATGTTATCATACACCCCAAACATGGCCCTCTTCTCGTTCCAACGATCAACCACTTTGGGGGGCGGGACGGTATGCCTTACAAAATACAAGTCAGGAACACCTAGGGATGGAGAAGGAAGAGACTGAATCCTGGCCGCTTACTGAAAAGCAGTTCTCCGGGCGTCTCTCTCCATCCGCCACTTACCCAGAGAGAAACTTCTGCAGGCCTGGGGCACCCAGCTCCACAGGCGCCTTCCTGCGTCCGCAGCGAGGCACCCTGCCATTGTTCTCGTCCCTCCCCTACCACAGCATGCAGCTATGGAAGAGTGCTGGCCAGACGTGAGCTTCAAGGAGATGGCAGGGACCGCTCGTGCTGCCCTCACGTCGGCACTAGGTGGAAGCAGCCATCTTGGGCCTTACCCAGATAGCTCTGGGCGCAGCGAGCTCCTAAGCTCCTCCTTCCCCAGCCACAAGCCCCGCCTTCCGAGTTCGGGCGCACAGAGGCCCGGGTGTCTGTCACTCAGACCCTGCCCCGCCTAGGCGCTTCCGTTCTGCGAGCCGGAAGTCTTGGAGCGGTAGTAGAGGTGAGGGAGTCTCTCCGTCGTGTGTCCCAAAACTGGATTTCAAAAAAATTCATTCTTTTGTTTTCTTGGCCGTCCCCCAGCTGCGAGGGAGATGGTCCAGACCCTGGAACCCAGAGCTTCCTTTTTCTATGCCTCACAGCAGTTTTGCGCTGTCGCTTTTTTTTTTTACTACCCCTATTGTACAGGGGAGAAAATCGGGCTCCTGAGTGAAGTGACTTGCTGGACGTCACGTAGCAGAGGAAATGGCGGGACCCGGACTAGATCCTACACCTTCTCAATCCCGGCCTGTACTTGGCTCCAGTCCTGGGTTTGACTGAGTGGGTCACTACTCCAGGGGCTCTACCACTGCTCAGCTAGGAACGCGGCATCCCTGGCGGACACTGCCGGGGCCTCCTCCCCACCGACAGGGCAGAGGACCAAGCAGGGAAGGCAGCAGCCGCAAGATTAGGGCGCTGGAGTCCAGATTCTGTAACGAGGCCCCGCCCCTCTCTAGGCGGCGCGGCCCGGCTTTCCGGATCCTGCGCTGTGATTGGTCGGCCTCTGCAGCGAGCGTCGCGATTGGTCCCCTTGCGGCCGTTGGGATTTGAACTCCACATTCGTGGCTTTGCCCGCGCGTCGCCTGGCTCAGAGGCAGGTTTTTGCCTCCGCCTGCTGGGGATTGGCCGGTTTTCTCCATTTCAGCTCCACTACCCGAGTCCCAGGAACGACCGGTGAGGTTCTCGGGTAAGGTGTGGTGGTCATGGAGAGCGGATGATGGAAAGACTGGGAAAATAGGGTACCGGGGGCACGGGTAATGGGACGCGCGCGGTGTTAGGCGGCCTGCGAGAGGCGGGGAGGTCTAGTGGGCATATCCTGGGGGTACGATGTGGTAGAAACAGGCTGATAGGTCTGCGGCAGAATTTGCGTGAGTCTCTTGCCTTCAGGCTTAAGCTTTCTTAGCCTCATTTTCATCATCTGTTAATTGGGCTGTGTTATGTACTCCATGAGAGTGGGATCTGAAGAATTAAATCAGATATGATCTATTCAAATAGCCTAATAAGACCTGGCATACAGTAAACATGTAATAAATATTAATGCTCTCCCATTCTAGAGCCAGGAAACCCACATGCCAGGCCATTGTTCTGGTCTCAGGCGAGACATTCTACTTAATAAGCTTTGTCCATAAAAACAAATAATAATGCAAACACAGGGGATTGATAGGCCGCTTTACAGTTCTTTACACACTTTAATACCCCTTGACCCAGAGCACCTATGTAAAGTGACCAGAAACTAATAACCCCATTGTACAGATGAGGTCCATGACATAACCAAGTGGCAGAGTCATGAGTGAAATGAGATTCTACTCCTGGGTTGATCTCATATCCTCTAAGATGTTACCTGCATGATGTAAGACTAAAAATCACTCTATATTGGGAGGGAGAGAAGAACTAGAAGAAAAAATAAGCCTTAGATATTTTCTGTTTGGTTTCCAGCCCTGTGAGCCAGTGGGAGAAGGATGTCTCCCCAACTGTGTGAGTTCCATCTGCCCTTAACCCCAGAGGAATTGTTGAAAAGTGGAGGGGTGAATCAGTATGTTGTGCAAGAGGTACTGTCCGTCAGAAATCTTCCCTCACAGCTTAAAGGTAAGACTCCATAGCTGGCACTGTGCCTAGCACTTCACAACAACCATTCCACGTGTAATCAAATTGTCTTGTCTGTTCCACTACACCACTAAGCTCCATAAGGGCAAGGAAACTCTTTCATTTTCCCTAATATTTCCTCCTCAGCATTGCATGGGATGCATTACAGGAAGAATGCACTCATTGACCACCTTATCTCAGTTATTCAATAAACATTATTAGTGTATATGGGTGGGTGGGGGAGGATTATTTCAGGTCTTTACCTCTTTACATATGCTGAAATAAGTAGATTTAAGGGTTACAGGAGAAGATAGCTTTCTCGGAGTGTCTGGGACTTTATCTGACGTGTTTCAAGTAAAATTTTTTTTAGAGTTTAGAACTCTTGTTTACAAGAGTGTGCAATAATGGAAAAAAACATAATATGTATGTACAGCTGCAACACTACAATATATGTGCAATGCAGTTACCCATGGAAACCTATAGATGACCGAGAACAAATGTATTATCAAGCAAGACCCACAGTGTCACTGGAAGTGGTTGTGCATCAGTTAGATTGCTTTGGAGAGGTTCACAAAGTAGAGGTTAAGACTCTGGAGCCAAGTTGCCTGAATTTGAATCCTGGCTGTACCACTCTGACCTTGGACAAGTTACTTGGTCTCTCCATGCATCAGTTTTCCCCATGTATAAAGATAAAAATAATAACCTACTTCACTTACTATCTTCTTCAACGGGAGAGTCAGTTAATGCAGCATCTTGATAATCTGATAAACTCCAGCTTATCTCCTCTTAGCCATCCCATCTTAGTTGCCAGATGGTAGCTCCTTCTTCTTTTTTCTTTTTCTTTTTTTAATATATTTTATTGATTTTTTTACAGAGAGGAAGGGAGAGGGATAGAGAGTTAGAAACATCGATGAGAGGAGAAACATCGATCAGCTGCCTCCTGCACACCTCCTACTGGGAATGTGCCCCCAACCAAGGTACATGCTCTTGACCAGAATCGAACCTGGGACCCCTCAATCCGCAGGCCGACGCTCTATCCACTGAGCCAAACCAGTCAGGGCAGCACCTCCTTCTTCTGACGACCAGAAATAGAAAAGGGAATTTTCCATCTTGTGCTTTTTCTTTCTCTTTAAAAATTTTTACCAGAAACTTCCCAACAGATTTAGCCATAATTGGATCATGTGCTATTTCCCTAACTACTTTACTAGTAAGAGAAATGGAATTACTAAAGTTGGCTAAATTAATCAAGATTATTACCTAGGTTTAGTCTCCCTAAACCTGAACATAATGCCATTTGGTAAACAAGGAATAAGGTGGAGTGTGGAGGTCGACTGACTGATGGGCGGCCAATCAATAGTGTCACAGACTGTTCTGTCCTTATTGCATAGATATATGTATCACCAATTGCACATGTTGCACACTATAGCTAACTGCTCTTCAGTTATTATAATGCATTATTGTTTTTAAATGGATGGTCACTCTCTTTAAGAGTCTTTAAATAACACTTGCATTGCTTTTGGTGTTTAAAATCCTCAATATAAGTTTTATAAATATCCAAAATCAGATCATTTGATTTGTTCAACAGGAATATACTAAGGACATGCTATGTGCCAGGCACTGTTCTAGGCAACACAATAGTAAACAAAACAGACAAGATGACAGTTTTCTCAAGGCTCTCAACAAGTAATCAGCAAATATGGAGTATGTCGGGTGGTTGTAAGTGCCAACAAGAAAAGTAAAGCAAGATAAAAAAGATAAGGTGTGCCATTGGCAGGGACTGGCATTTTGTGTTGGATGATCGGAGAAAGCCTGCTGATAGGTGACATTTGAGCAGAGACCTTAAAAGTGAGGGAGTGTGCCCTAACTGGTTTGGCTCAGTGGATAGAGCGTCGGCCCGCAGACTGAAGGGTCCGAGGTTCGATTCCGGTCAAGGGCATGTACCTTGGTTGCGGACACATCCCCAGTAGGGGGTGTGCAGGAGGCAGCTGATTCATCGATGTTTCTCTCTCATCGATCTTTCTAACTATCCCTCTCCCTTCCTCTCTGTAATAAATCAATAAAATATATTTAAAAAAAAAAATGAGGGAGTCATCTATGCAGATCTCAAGGCAGGGCATTCCAAGCAGACAAAAAAGCAGTGCATAGCATGTCAGCCTGAGGATGAAAGAGTCAAGGATTCCATTTCCAGTCAAGGGCACTTAACTCTGTTGCACCTGCTCTGGTTAGTGAGCTTGTGGGAGGCAACCAATTGATGTGTCTCTCTCACATCAATATTTCTCTCCTGCTCCCTTCCACTCTCTAAAAATCAATGGAAAAATATCCTTGGGTGAGGATTAACAAAACAAAAATTAAAAGAATTACTCTGTTGAACAGAGACTCTCTGTAAAGGGCAAGGGAAGAAGCAGGGAGAGTAATAGGCTAGTATAGTAATAACAGGTAGCTTGCCTGGGATGATAGCAGTGGAGGGGATCATAAAGGGTTAGATTCTGAATATTTTGTGTGTGTGTGTTTTTAATTGATTTTAGAGATAGAGAGGAAGGGAGAGAAACACTGATTTGTTGTTCCGCTCATTTATGCATTCATTGGTTGGTTCTTATATGTGCCCTGACGGGATCGAACCCAAAACTTTGGCATAACAGGATGACACTCTAACCAACTCAGCTACCTGATCAGGGCCTGAGTATATTTTGAAAGTAGAGCCAATAGGATTATTGTTGGATCAGATTGGATTTATAGGGCTAGAAAAAAAGAAGGGATTGCAAGGCTTTTGACTTGAGCAACTAGAAGAATGGAGTTGTCATTTATTGAGACCAGGATGTGAGAGGAGCAGATTTAGACTGTGGAATTCAGGGGAGAGGTTCCAGCTAAAGATTTTTGAGATTTAATTTTCAGCATGTAGAGGGCATTTAAAGTCATGAGATTGGAGTGAAAGTAGATGGAGAAGAAAAACAATTTGAAGTCATAAGACCAGAGACAAGTCCAACATTTAAAGGCTGCAGAACCCGGCCGTCATGGCTCAGTAATTGAGCATTGACCTATGAACCAGTAGATCACAGTTCAGTTCCCTGTGAGGGCACATACCCAGGTTGCAGGCTTGATCCCCAGTAGGGAGTGTGCAGAAGGCAGCCAATCAATGAATGGTTCTCTATCATCATTGATGTTTTTATCTCCCTCTCCCTTCCTCTCTGAAATCAATAAAAATATATTTAAAGGCTGGAGAGATGAGAAAGAACCCGTAGAAGAAACTAAGGACCAATTATTGAAGCAGAAAGTGAATTAAGGCGCTAAGTGGGAGCTACATTAAGAGAACATTTCAAAAAGGAAAGGAGATCAACTGCAAATTGAGATTACTGGATTTAGCGATTTGGCAGTTGCTGGCAACCGTGATAAAAGCTGTTTCAGAGAAATGGTGGTATAGGCTTATGAAAAAATGGGAGGAGAGAGATTAGAGATGGTGGTAAGTTTAGATAACTTTTTGTTTTGCTTTAAGGGGTATCAGAGAAATGGGATGGTAGCTAAAAGGGGAGGTAGAGTCAATGGGGGATATTTTGGTAAGATGGGCAGCATTACATGTGTCTGTGCTGAATGGAAATGATCAGAGAGGGAAAAGCTAATGATGCAGAAGGGAGAGGAAACAATTATTGGAACAGTATCTTTTAGTAGGTAAGAGTATGTGATCTGGTACATAGGTGGGAAATGGTTTCATTAGAGCGTGGACAGTTTATGTGCAGTAGCAAAAGAGAAGGAAGGCAGTCTATGAGCACAGAGACAGGTAGTGTGGTAAATACAGAGCTTGGGGCAGCTAGAAGTTCTCTTCTGTCCCAATTCTGTTTTCTCCGTGAGATGGGAAGTGATGCCTTTAACTGAGGGTGAGTTAAGAAAGGAGGTCTTGATGTCATAAGCAGAGGAAAGTGAAACATTGCCTAGAAGAAAGTGAGTAACCTTAGGGATTTGTAAAAGGCTTAAGAAATAATCCTATATAATAAAAGGCTAATATGCAAATTGTCCCTTCAACCAGGGGGCAGGGCAGGCCCGACAACCGCCAGGGGCCCCTCCCCCCGGCTGATCAGCCAGATCCCGGTGGGCCAGCTGGATGGACGGACCCCACCTGTGCACGAATTCATGCACCAGGGCTCTAGTAAATCATAAGTTTAAAGTGAAAATAGCTAGCATGGTGGTGTGTTTGTTTGCTTGTGTTGTTTTGGTGGGGTTTTTTTGTTTGCTTGTTTTTGTTAATCCTTCCCTGAGGGTATTTTTTCCATTGATTTTTAGAGAGAGGGAAAGATCAATGTGAGGGAGAACATCGATTGGTTGCCTCCCAAACTTGCCCCAACCAGGGCCAGGGATCCAGCCTGCAACCCAGGTACATGCCCTTGATTGGGAATTGAACCTGCCACCCTTCAGTGTGTGGGTCAATGTCTAACCACTGAGAACACCAGCCAGGACAGTAAATTTATTTTTTATAAGGTGTGGGTTAGTAATTCTAAAACTGCTTTATGTGTTTACTAGGTTAACTAAGCTAATACATAAATGAACTCATGTGTTTAATATAGACAGAGATAAAATAGATATAAGTGTGTGTGTGTACATACATATGTATATATCCTGCTTTTCTCTACTGAGAGGGTCTAAAAGCAATGATACTCCAATAGTAGTAAGCCTAACTAGTGCCTAGAACTTGCTTTCTACATACCATACTCTCATAAAAGGAACCAGAATTCTGTTGAGAATGTTGATGCCAGAACAGGGTCAGTGAAAGTATAAGATGAGCTGGAACATCATGTGGTACAAAAAAGTACAAGAGTACAAGTACAGGAGGCATGTCAGGACACAGGCCAAGTTGAAGGAGCTACCAATAGTCAAGTTTGGGATGATTTGAGCAACAAAATAAATAGTAATAGGAATGGATTAAGACAGAATAAAAGATGCATCCATGAATCCACTCTGATATAAATAAATAAATGAGGGGAAAGGCACAGCTCATCCTCATAGTGGCATTCCCATTAGTAAGTGTAAAAGGAATGATGGAGATAGAAAAGTCACCATTTAGAAAATACCACAATAATAATTGTGGCAGGCAAGAACTATTAATAGATGCTTAGATTAGTGGGCGAATATGATAAGAAACAGGATATTTGCATACTTTCTAAGTATCTCCCCACAAGATACTTATTATTTGCAAAGGGTAAAATAGTAACTTTACAGTGGAGACACCTGACAAACACTAAATAATCGAAGTTAACATCACCAATACTAAGACATTGACATCACTTACTTGTTTGTAAGATGCATCTGAAGGACCCAACCTCCCTTCCATGGTAATTTACTAAAAATGCAAATTAATCTAACCTCACTCTAATCATGAGACAATATCAGACAAACCCAAACTGAGGGACATTCTATAGAATAACTGGCTAGTACACTTCAAAAGTGTCAAGATCATGAAAGAAAGATTAGAGGAGACAACAGCTGAATGCACTGTGGTGTGCTAGATAGGATCCTGAACCAGAAAGGGGCATAGCTACAACTGGCAAAATTCAAATAAGATTTGTAGATTAATTAATAGCATTGAATTAATTAATGTTAGTGTCTTGCTTTAGAATAGATCTTTATACTATGTGACCATTATCTGGGGGGAAAGTACAGAACTCTGTACTGGTTTTGCCGTTTTTATAATTTCAAAATTAAAATTAGTTCACTAACTACTGTAAGCTGGACAGGTCACATAACTACTTTTTGACCATTTCTTTTCCCATAAAATAGGCGTAATACTGTCTGCTTTGTCTAGCTCAGAAATATGATGAAACTCAAGTAAGGCTTTACTTATAAAACAGGACAAAATGTAAGATATTATAATAGGTTACATTGAAATGAACTATTTTGTGATTCTGCCAATAAAAGCAATTAACTCAATTTTCTGCCATGAATAGAATGAACCAAAAGTGCCTCTCCCCTCTGTATTGATCAGATTCTTTCATCTTTATAGCTTTTCAGGCTGCCTTCCGAGCTCAGGGGCCCCTGGCCATGCTGGAGCACTTTGATACTGTCTACAGCATTCTACAGTAAGTACTCACTGGTGTTTTAAAAAGAACTGGTGGTGCCCTAACTGGTTTGGCTCAGTGGGTAGAGCATCGGCCTGCAGACTGAAAGGTCCCAGGTTCGATTCCGGTCAAGGGCATGTACCTTTGTTGCGGGCACATCCCCAGTGGGAGGTGTGCAGGAGGCAGCTGACTGATGTTTCTCTCTCATTGATATTTCTAGCTCTCTATCCCTCTCCCTTCCTCTCTGTAAAAAATCAATAAAATATATATTTTTTTTTAAAAAAAAAAGAAAGAAAGAAAGAACTGGTGGCTGTTTGAACTAACTTTGCATGTTAGTCCTGAAATTCTAAATTATGTTCATTGATAAATTGTTCTGGGTGCATCCTAGCTGGTTTGGCTCGGGATAGAGCATCGGCCTGCGGACTGAAAGGTCTCAGGTTCGATTCCGGACAAGGCCACATGCCTGGGTTACGGGCTTGATCCCCAGTGTGGGGCTTGGAGGAGGCAACCAATCAGTGATTCTCTCTCATCATTGATGTTTCTATCTCTCTTCCTCTCCCTTCCTCTCTGAAATCAATAAAAATATATTTTTAAAAAATTGTCTGGGTGCTGATATCTCTACTGATGGGGATTTACACCAACTTGCCACCATATTTTTTCAGTTGAGCAATTTCAATGTATTTTTAGCCATTAGGTTCTTCAAGTTAGATCTGATCTGTTAGAATGGGCTCTGCAGGTTCCTGTCTCAACCCTTGCACTTTCTTTCCCTCAGTCACTTTCGAAGTATAGATCCTGGCCTCAAGGAAGATGCCCTGGAATTCCTGATAAAAGGTGTGTATAGGCGGGTGAGGGGTGGGGGGGGCAAGAATGGGATAGAAGGTGTTTGTTATTTGTTTACTACATTTTATCAGCCACATGATGATATCAAGGCTTTGGTGATTCAGTTGGTTTGGCTAAGCCCAGGGACCTTTGACCTATTAGGTCTGTAATCTTGGTGGGCAATACAGAGTTATGTGTGTTCACTGTAAGGGCAGACCAACAAGAAATTCTTCCTGCTTTTGAACTATCTCTCTTTCATGGAGATATTTCTTCCCAGTTGCCAGGAAGAAATTGTGGTAACTGGAGTGAGTAGGGAGGGACAAGGCATGTTCATGGTATCAGGGTCAAGGGTCCCAAAGGACTTAGCTTGTGTTGTGGCCACTGAGAAATGAAACACAGATCTTTGGTAATCTGATGGCTGCGAGTGCAGGGTGTTTGGAGGTTGGGGTACTATGAGGAAAGGGAATGAAACTGACTCCAATTCTGACCGTCGCAGTGGTATCCCGCCACGCTCAGGAACTTCCAGCTATCCTCGATGATGCAACTTTGAGTGTATCAGATAGAAGCGCCCACCTAAATGCGCTCAAAATGAACTGCTATGCTCTGGTACGCCTCTTGGAATCCTTTGAGACTATGACCACCCAGACGAATCTCGTGGACCTGGACCTTGGTGGGAAGGTAACTTGGAGTTCCTGGCTCATTTAATAGGAAGGATGGGTGAACTGATAGGAAAGAAGGGAATCCTATGATTCTGAAACTCCTTTCTGTTCTTATTTAGGGTTTATGCTCAAAAGTATCACAACATACCCTTTTGTGACAATCAGCTTTTCTATATTTTGGAACTTACTATGTCTCTTGTGTATTACCTTCTATCTTGTCTCGATACTGGTTAGTTTAGGCACTCAGACTAGCAGATCTTGACTTTTTTCCTTATTCTTTTTCTAAATGTATACATGATCTTTTTTTAGGGCAAGAAAGCCAGGGCCAAGTCAGCCCATGGCTTTGACTGGGAAGAGGAGAGGCAACCAATTCTTCAGCTTTTAACACAGCTGCTCCAGTTGGACATTCGTCACCTATGGAACCACTCAATAATTGAAGAGGAATTTGTCAGGTAGGCAGTTAAAAACGACTACAGATGATACTGAGCTATGTGGATGAGGGCTCTTTTGCTGGACCTACCTTGTAAATACTTCATTTCATGCCTCAGTTGTATCTGTAATATACTAGAAATATACTCAAAACATTAAGTTATTAGGAAGTAGATAATGAATGTTAGAAACTGCTGTGAATTTCTCATCTTTTTTTTTCTAATTTTTCATCTTTAATACCCATGTATTCATTCATGAAACATTATTTACTGAGAATCTCCTAGGTGCATAGTTGGTATCATTATAGGCACCAGAAACAAAAATTTTTGCCCTCAGTTTATTTTATAGAGCAAAAGCCAATTTTTAAAATAAGAATATATAGTATATTTTATGGTTTATTACTATGGAGAAAAATGGGGGGGGGCATTTAATGGAAGAAGGTTGTGATTTTAATTCAGTCGTTCTGGCAAGATCTCTTTGACTCAGTGACATTTGAGCAAAGACCCCGAGGAAGTCATCAGAGCCATGAGAGGGCAAGGACCCTGAGGAGGGAGCGTGTCCAGCGTGTACAAGGACTAGCAATGAGGCCAGAGAGAGGGATGGGTTATAGGTCATGGCGGACATGGGGGAGCCAAACTGCAGATGCTTGTAGGTCTTCATGGTAATTGGCATTTCTTAGAGTGAGGTGGGATCCCTCAAGGGTTCCGAGCAGGGCAACAGGTGTTCTTTTCTTGGTCTTTCACAGGGCCATCTTGGCTGTTGTGCTGAAACAGACTATGGAGGGAAAGAAGTGGAAGACCAGTTAGGAGGCTATTGCAGTAACTTGGGCAAGAGATGATGATAATTTAGACCAGAGAGTGTTAGTGGAGATAAAGAGAAGTGGTTGTAGTTCATACTTTATTTTCTTAAGGGTAGAGCTTACAAGATGAGGTGACAGATGTGTGTGAGGTTTGAGGGAGGATGACGAAATCGGAGCATTTGGAAGAATGGAATTGTCTGTAACTGAAATATGGGGAAGGTTATGGGGGTGTGTTTTGGGGGAGACAATTAGAAGTTTTGTTTTAGACATACAGAGTTTGAGGTGCTTATTAGATATCCAAATGTCAGATTCAGATGGGGAATGTACAAATCTGGAGCACAGGAAAGAGGTGTGGCCTAGAGGTACACATTTGGGAATATATGTTTTTATAGCCATAAGACTGAATGAGATTATTAATCAGTAAGTAGCCACAATAGAGCAGAAATCCAAAGACTATACCCTGGGACACTTCAGCATTAAGAAGGTGGGGTGATGAGGAAGGATCAGACAAAGAAACTGAGAGGAGACTCTGGCATTCTAGAAGCCATATGAAGCATGTTTCTTTTGGAGAAAGGAGTGACCAACTATGTCAAATGGAGCTGAAAGGTCGATTAAGCTGAGGACTGAATTGACTTATGTTTAACAATGAGAAGTCACTGGTGATTTTGTCCTATCTTTTATCATATACAGGGGTGGGCAAAGTAGGTATATAGTTGTTTGTATGGTAAATAGTGCAATAATAAATAATCTACACTAATAAAAGAGAAACATGGTAATTGGCGTACGACCGCTACCCTTCCCATTGGCTAATCAGGGAGATATGTAAATTAACTGTCAGCCAAGATGGCGGCCGGCAGCCAGGCAGCTTGAAACTAACATGAGGCTTGCTTCCTTCAGTGAC
>NW_005366017.1:523863-530579 GCF_000412655.1 Myotis brandtii | reverse complement strand
CGGGGCCCCCCCCCCCCCCCGAGTGCACAAATTTTTGTGCACCGGGCCCCTAGTATACAAATAAACTTCATCACATACAACTGTAAACCGGACTTTTGCGCACCCCTGTATTCAGGTTCTGTACAGGCATTCTAACTGGTTTAAGGTTGGTCTCAAAGGAGTGCACAAATTTTTGTGCACCGGGCCCCTAGTATACAAATAAACTCTTTCACATACAACTGTAAACCGGACTTTTGCGCACCCCTGTATTCAGGTTCTGTACAGGCATTCTAACTGGTTTAAGGTTGGTAATCTCAAAGGACCAAGTACCTATCTGAGGTCAGCAAAGCAACTTGGTATGGAAGGTGGTAGATAAATGAAGAAAACTAGAAGACCTTGACTTTGGTGGCAGTAGAAATAGAATGAATGAGGCAGACCCCAAAATAATTGACTCCAGATTTCGTCCTCTCACTTTGTTCCTTTCTCAGTTTGGTTACCGGTTGCTGTTACCGCCTTCTGGAGAACCCCACCATTAGTCACCAGAAGAACCGCTCTACCCGGGAAGCCATAACACGCCTGCTTGGTGTCGCCTTGACACATTACAACCATATGCTCAGTAAGTTAGCCCTTCACTGTGCCCCTACCCTTTTCATTTTGCCCATAATTTCTCATGTTTAGTACTTCCACAGGTGCCACAGTGAAAATCATCCAGATGCTGCAGCACTTTGAACACCTGGCACCTGTACTGGTGGCGGCTGTGAGTCTATGGGCCACTGATTATGGAATGAAGAGCATAGTGGGAGAGATTGTAAGGTAACTCTTCGCTTCTACGTTTCTAATTCTCATTTCTCTCAGGGAGAACATAAGGAAAGATTAGAAATACAGTATATTCTCTGTGTAATACTAGATTCCTTCAGCTATTAGATACCAGTCTTACCTCCTCTTACTGGGAATTGAATTATCTTGCTATGGCTGTTTTCTTTCAATAGAGAGATTGGACAGAAGTGTCCCCAGGAGCTGAGTCGGGACCCTACAGGGGCAAAGGGCTTTGCAGCCTTCTTGACAGAACTAGCAGAACGTATCCCAGCCATCCTGATGTCCAGCATGTGCATTTTGCTAGATCACCTGGATGGAGAGGTAGGTGGTACACTGGGATCTCAGGTTTTCTGGGGATTTATGTATGTTTTTTTTACCAAGGAGGTAGCTTTCACATGAAGTGGAGTTGTCTGGTCTTATCACTGTGGCACTTCCTTTCTATAGAGGCAGATAAAGTTCATTGAATAAAGAGCCTATTTCGATGTCACATTGGTGTTTTCCAGGTCTGGTAGGGAAGGTGACAGTTCCACAGCTTAAGTTCAGAGAGAGTGACAGCTGTGATTCTGAATCCCATCCGTTTCTTTCTCAGGATGAAGCTTCTTCCTACCATCTGGCTTGCCTTTCTTCCTCAATACAGTAAACTTTCTCCAATCAACCCATGTCATATCTCTCAATTCTCTCTTTTTAGAAATATACAAACATATATATATATATATTTTTTTTTTTAATTGATTTCAGAGAGGAAGGTGAGGGAGAGAGAAAAAACATCAATGGCGAGAGAGAATCATTGATTGTCTGCCTCCTGTACTAGGGGGTTGAGCCTAAAACTAGGCATCAAATCGTGACCTTTTGGTTCATAGGTCGACATTCAACCAATGAGCCATACCAGCTGGCTCAATTCTCTTTTGTCCCTGAATGCCAACCTGGCCATTTCCCAAACTAATGCAGGGCACTCCTAGGACAAAGATGGCCAGCTTGTTCATCTAATTTATTGTTAACTTCTTGTGCAAGGCCCCTTTCTCTGGCTCTTGGCCTAGAAAATAACCCTAAACCCTCTTCTCTACCAGATTCTGTAATGGACTTGCTGGCACTATAGGACTGATTTCTATTTCTCTGTGTTTCCTTTTCTGTCAGTAAAATAGGGAAGTGGGAGGGAAGGGCATATTTATTAGTAAAGATCAAAGGTGGTGAAAGGTAGTCATTAATGCTTTTCAAATATATATTGGTGGATAGATTCAATTTTATATTCGGCTACCACCATGATTACCTGGATGAACCTTAGGGGGGAAATGGTTTTTGGCTCTTGTTTATTTTGTCTCTACATTCTTCTCTGAGCAAACAAAGCTCCTCTGGGATTCAGCTTTTTCCAGAGAAAGTTATAGCTAAGACAAGCAAGTTTAACCTTGACTAAAGGGCCTTGCCCCTTCTGAGTGCCTGGACAGGCTTAAGAATTAGGAAAGGGAAAGTGAGTAGTGGATGCAGAGGCTTATACCAACTTCATTTCTCTCTCAGAATTACATGATGCGCAATGCTGTGCTCGCAGCCATGGCAGAGATGATACTGCAGGTTCTGAATGGTGATCAGCTGGAGGAAGCAGCCCGAGACACCAGAGACCAGTTCTTGGACACCCTGCAAGCCCATGGCCATGATGTCAATTCCTTTGTACGCAGCCGTGTTTTGCAACTCTTCACCCGAATCGTCCAGCAGAAGGTGAACAGCCTTCTACCTAATAAAGATACATGGTACCACTCGGTGTATAGGCCAGAGAAAAGAGGAATCAGTGTCAAAAAAAAATGTGTCCCAAACAAGAGTCTAGAATTCAGGTGGTTACTACCAGTAATAAAGGTCTTTGTCTACCAAAGGGCAAGGATGTCTGGCTCCATTTAAGGACTGTACTGTGTCTTAACCCTACAAAGAGTACTCCTTAATTATTTTATATCCCACAGATATAAGTAGGAATGAATAGGTAGCTCATTTAAAGTTACTTCAAGAACATCTTGAACAGAAAGGATGATGTGGGATGTGAGCTGATTCTTTTTGTATCCCTCATAGGCTCTCCCGCTGACACGATTCCAGGCAGTGGTGGCCTTGGCAGTGGGCCGTCTGGCAGACAAGTCGGTGCTAGTATGTAAAAATGCTATCCAGCTGCTGGCCAGTTTTCTCACCAATAATCCCTTTTCCTGCAAGGTAAGTAGAGTTGGGCCATCCAAATGAGAAGGGATTAAAGGAAACAAGGGATGGAATTCTGTGACTTGGTGACCCTGATGCTCATTTTACCTTGATAGCTTAGTGATACTGACCTTGCTGGACCGCTGCAGAAGGAAACCCAGAAATTACAAGAGATGAGGGCCCAGAGGCAAACTGCAGTTGCTTGTGAGTAGGAATCCCACCCCAGACAGTCCTCCCTGCAGCAGAAACACCAGTGAAAGAGTCTAAGTGAGACTTTCTTATTCAGCCGCAGTGCTGGACCCCGAGGAGGAGTGGGAAGCCATGCTGCCAGAGTTGAAGTCTACCTTACAACAGCTGCTCACACCTCCCCAGGAAGAAGAGGAGATTCCTGAAAAAATTGCTACTACAGAGACCACAGAAGAGGTGAAAGGACGCATCCGTCAGTTACTTGCCAAAGCTAGTTACAAGTATGTGAAGAATGACATATTCTCTAATGGCCTGTTTAGGTTTAGTGTTTAACCTTCGAGAAACAGTGTTTCTTTAAAATAAACTGTACTTAGAGTATGCTGCCACCAGGTGATGTTACGTGTTTTCACTGTAGTAATGGTCTGAACATCAGATTTATACCAAAGGCATAGACCACAATTAAGCATGCTTTTCGACTTTTTTTTTAATCCTCACCGAGGATATTTTTCCACTGACTTTTAGAGAGTGGAAGAGAGAGGGAAAGACAGAAGAAATACCAATGTGAGAGAAAGACATCCATTGGTTGCCCCCTGCACAGGCCCTTCAGGACCTGGGCCAGGGAGGAGCCTGCAACCGAGCTATGTACCCTTGACCAGAATCAAACCCGGGACCCTTGGGTTCGCAGGCTGACACTCTATGCAGTGAGCCAAACTGGCTAGGGCTACTGTTGGACTTTTACAAATGCTTAAGAGAAACTACTAAAATTACTAAATATAAATAGCATTATATTAAAGATAACAAAAGTCCCTCTTTGAAGATAAAACCTGTAAATATAAGTATGTGCCCTGACCAAGAGGGAAACATCCATCTGCTGCTTCCAGCAGAGACCACAAGAACTTTGAAGCAACTTTGCAAAAACAGACCTTAGAGATGTCATCAGGTATTCTTAAACCTTGGCCACAGTTATTTATTTACTTCTTATTTAATTAGGCTATTCAGAAAGGGCTAAATATGAATAGAATGTGGCTACATATAATCCCATTGTATTGAAAGTTAATTTTTTCCACATTTTCTCTTGGCAAAATTTTTAAACAGATGTTTGTGATTTTTAAAATTTAAAGGCCTTATTTGAGTGTTTTGAAGACTATAGTTACGCCTTATCACTTCAGAAATAAGTGTTTGAGCTCCACCCCTTCTTAGGTGCATAAGTGTGAGAAGTGCTCCTTTTCCTTGGGACAGTAGGTCTAGGTGCTTGATGGGATTATCATGTAGCTTCCTTAAGTCTACAGTGACACTCTTGTATGTCAATTATACTTTTTTTTTCAAAAGGCTGCAGTGATGCTGTTATGGGTGCTAAGTTGGTGACAGTTGATGTTCTTTTAGGCAGGCCATCATTCTCACTCGAGAAGCCCTGAGCCACTTCCAGGAGTCTGAACCCTTCAATCATATGGACCCAGAGGAGTCGGAGGAGACCAGATTTCTGAATCTCTTAGGAACTATTTTTAAAGGTAATTCCCTTTCTTCCGTCAACAAACAGAACATTTCAACTAGTGTTCATGGACCATTTACTTTATGCCAGACATGGGCCTACCTAACAGAACCTGGTGCTAAAAGAGGCCCAAGGGGAGTTGGCAATGCTTCTGCTCTGTAATGAAGGCACCCAAAGGTCAAGATTGATAGTCACAGGCTGTGAAAGGGTATTTCCAAACCACTGAGAACTTCAGGAATCTTTTTTTGAGAAATGAACTAATATTTTAGAATAGGTTCTAAACTTATACCTTTTTGTGAAAAGAAATATCCAGGATGTTGTAGATGTTGAATTTCCTCATCTTGAACATGCTCTAACTCCTAGGTGCATCAGCTCCCACACAGGAGAAGAGTCCCCCGGCGTCTGCAGAGAACATGGGCCCAGGACAGACTGACTATAAAGACAATCCCAGTGTGTCAGAGCTTGAGAAATCCAAGGGAAAGGATGAACTGGTGAAGCAAGAGATGCTGGTGCAGTATCTGCAGGATGCTTATAACTTCTCTCTGAAGATTACAGAGGCCATTGGCATCATCAGCAAGATGATGTATGAAAACACAACCACAGGTGTGGTATACCAAGTTCCTTTCTGTAAGGATGGGTCTTGAGGTTGGAAAAATCAGTCTTGTCCATATACTATTGATACCTAGCTGCTCCTTTAAAAGAAAGGAATCCTTGCCCAGCCTGTGTGGCTCAGTGATTGAGCGGACCCATGAACCAGGAGGTTACAGTTCATTCCGGTTGGGGCACATTGCCTGGGTTGTGGGCTCAGTCCCCTTTTGCAGGGTGTGCAAGAGGCAGCTGATTGAAAATTGTCTCTTATCGTTTATGTTTTTATCCCTCCCACTCCCTTCCCCTCTCTCTGAAATTAATAAAAACATATTTAAAATTAACAAATAAAAGGAAGGAAGGAATTCTTGCCCTGGCCAGTGTGGCTCAAAATCAATTTTTAAAAAAAATTTTTTTTTTTTTTTTTTTTTTTGGTTGTTTGCTATATATAAGGAATACTTTTTTTGTTTGCTTTGTATAGCCCCATGGAGCTTACCTTTTTTACTGCATATAGTATTTCATGATAAGGCATTATAGGAGACAACAGTCTCAGGGAAAATGAGGAAGGTCTCCTTGTGTGTTACTACATCAAGAAAGTTCTGTCTTGATTTTGGAGGAGGACAGTTTTGCCAAGCACATGGGTGACATTCGTGTGTTCTCTCAGTGGTACAGGAGGTGATTGAATTCTTTGTGATGGCATTCCAATTTGGGGTACCTCAGGCCCTGTTTGGGGTACGCCGCATGCTGCCTCTCATCTGGTCTAAGGAGCCTGGTATCCGGGAAGCTGTGCTTAATGCCTACCGCCAACTTTACCTCAACCCCAAAGGGGACTCTGCCAGGTATATGGGGTACTTTTGCCTTTGCTGACTTTTCTAAGGTCAGCTTCTCAATATTTCTAGTTTCCTGAGAATTGGGGGGCATCCTTCTAGAGGAGTTCTGAATGTGTAAGCAGTAGGGCTATAGAGTGGGCTCAGAGTGGGGCTGACCTTTCAGTGAAACCCATCCTAAGCACTATTGGCCCGGGGGGGTCGGGGAACTAATAGCCCTAATCACCTGTTTACCGGGTTTGATGATCAGTCTTCTAATGACCCCTAATCTTTGTTCTTCCCACAGAGCCAAGGCCCAGGTTTTGATTCAGAATCTCTCTTTGCTGCTAGTGGATGCCTCAGTTGGGACAATTCAATGTCTTGAGGAAATTGTAAGTCTCCTCACTTCCTCTTTATTCATTCAACAAGTACTAGTGATTACTGTGTGTTCAGCAATTTATTCAGCCCCACAAAGGATAAGACTATTTGCTTCCAAGTTTCCAAATTAAAAAGAACCAACAGTCTAGTTAGTAGCAAAATACATAAACCTCTTGTCAAACAATGCAGCCGAGGCAATGGTTATAGTAGCAATCCTATATGATAAAAGGCCGGGACCATAAACGGAACGACCAGAATGACCGCTCGACCAGTCGCCATGAGGTGCATTGACCACTTCCAGTCCCTCC
>NW_005366017.1:513497-523779 GCF_000412655.1 Myotis brandtii | reverse complement strand
GGACTGTTGAGCTGCGGGGGGCAGCAAGCAGCAGTGAGCGTCACAGAGCTTTGCGGAGCTGCAGTGGCAATCATCGCGAAGCAGGGAGCGTCACAGAGGGAAGGGGACATGGCCCTGATTGCAAGCTAGGCCTAGGGACTCTACTCACACACGATTTCGTGCACTGGGCCTCTAGTAGTAATATAATAACACTGTGTATTCTAAGTATTATTAACACTTTACTCATATTAACGTGTTTTATCCTCACAGCAATCCTGTGTGGTAATTCTATTAATCTATATTTTACAATGAGAAATCTGAGACACAAAGAAATTAAATAACTTGGCTATATATAGCTAATTAGCGGCAAAGTTTGAGGTTTGAACTCAGGCAGAAGAGCTCCAGAAAACACACTCATAACTTATATGTTATACTGATGAATGCAGAGTGGGACAGAGCAGTGTGAGGTGGAATGGGCAAGGAAAGCTCCTGAAGGCGGTAGAACTCAAGTTGGGTCTTGATAAGTAGAATTTAGAGAATTAGAGAAAGGAGGGAAGCCTTCCAGACAGAAAGCCAAGAAAGGGCACAGTCTATGTTGTAAAATGAGGAAGATTATGTTCCGGCTCAAAATTGTTATCTGGAAAAGACGATAAAGCTGGTATGTGAGTTGAAACAAAACTGTGAAAGTCCCTGGATGCCTTTCCAGAGTCTAGGACTTTAATCTTGTTAGCCAGGAACCCCAGCATTTTAGACAGATCTGCCCTGAAGCATTTGGATTGTGGGGACAAAAGGTGGAGGTGGTGCGGACCACCAGCTTCCACTGGCAGGAGCACTAACTACTGCCAGCCACGTTTGTCTCTCTGCTGGAAGAGGAAAAGAGCCTGGTGGTGGGGACTGGCCCGAGAGCCCATGTTCTAGCTCTTGGTCCAAGCCCCTAAAGTAGGCAAAGGAGAGAGCCTTCTAACTGGCAGCCATGGTGTGGCATTAGGAAGTGGAGACTGGTCCAACGGTAGCATACAAGCAATCAAGTTGGTTGGAGCAGAGATGAGGGACAGGAAGGTCCCTGGAGGCTGTTTTAGTGTACAGTGACAAGGTAGGGCTAGGCCCTGGGAGTGGGAGGGAAAGCTATAGAATTGAACTTTGGAAGACAAATGTTGAAGAATAGGTAGGACTAAGTGACTGATTAATAAAAAATTAGGTAACTGCCCTGGCTGGTTTGGCTTAGTGGATAGAGCATCAGCCTACGGACTGAAGGGTCCCAGGTTCAATTCCGGTCAGGGGCCCATGCCCAGGTTGCAGGCTCGATCCCCAGTAGGAGGCGTGCAGGAGGCAGCCGATCAATGATTCTCTGTCATCATTGATGTTTCTATCTCTCTCCCTCTCCCTTCCTCTCTGAAGTCAATAAAAAATAAATTTTAAAAATTAGATAACTGAAATTTTACGCATATGGGACTAAGAGAGTATTGGTACCAATCACTGGCAAAATGAAAAGGCAAGGAAGGCTTCCATTTTAGACATGTTGGGTTTGTAGTAACAGCTAGAAAGTAGTCAGAACTATAGAGCACATGGAGCTCAACAAGGTCAGCTTCAGTATGTCATCTTAATGAACGTAGTTTTGATGACATGAGAGTAGAAAAGTAGCAGAACAGGAAGTACCTCCCCAAACTACTTTACATTTTGAGCCTCCTCCTTCCATTTCCATTCCTGAGTATTGCTTTTCCCCACCTCAGATTCTCCATATTCTCTGCAGAGAAGTGGACCAAGGACCAGGGCAATTGTTACCTTTTAGCCTCAGCCCTTTTTTTTTCTCTTCAGCTCTGTGAGTTTGTGCAGAAGGATGAATTGAAACCGGCAGTGACCCAGCTGCTTTGGGAGCGGGCAACTGAGAAGGTCCCCTGCTCCCCTCTGGAGCGCTGTTCCTCCGTCATGCTTCTTGGAATGATGTCACGGTAAGGCTCAAATCCAGACGGGCATTCGGGTGAGAGAGGAAAGGGAGGTTCTGAGAAGACACCCTATCCTTCAGTAATAGTAGTTAAGCCCCGCTGAGCCCTGTTTGAGCTGGCTACCTACATGGAAAATAAGATAGTGAAAGTACCAGCACCCCCTGCCTGGAGAAATAGTGGCATCGGTAGAGAAAGAGGGATTCCGAGGAGCGGCCTGGGTCAGAGCCTCTGTAGTGTTGCAAGGCTCTGGAAGCCCTGTGTGCGGCATAGGTACCTACCTACCCCTGGCTTTGTCCCACACAGAGTCCTGTCCATGACTAGCTTTAACTATGGTTTCTTCCCCTAGAGGAAAACCAGAAATTGTGGGTAGCAACTTAGACACACTGGTGAGCATAGGGCTGGAAGAGAAGTTTCCACAGGACTACAGGCTGGCCCAACAGGTGTGCCTTGCCATTGCCAACATCTCTGACAGGAGAAAGGTATGTAGGGTGGCTACATCCAAACTAAGGAGTCAGGGGGAGGGCGGGTCCTTTTATCCACCTCCACACACTCACATGCTGTCTTTCTGTTCCCAACAGCCTTCCCTGGGCAAACGTCACCCTCCCTTCCGGCTGCCGCAGGAACATAGGTTATTTGAGCGACTACAGGAGATGGTCACAAAAGGTGAGCTATCACGAAGGGCCTTGGACAGAACTGAGTCCTTTGTCTGTGGTGGGCAACTTCTCTCTTCTCCTGTGCAGGCTTTGTCCACCCAGACCCACTCTGGATCCCCTTCAAAGAGGTGGCTGTGACCCTCATTTACCAGCTGGCAGAGGGCCCCGAGGTGATCTGTGCCCAGATATTGCAGAGATGTGCGAAGCAGGCCCTGGAGAAGCTCGTGGAGAAGAGCACCCCCCAGGGTGACCCGAGTAAGTGGGCAGGAGGGTCGATGGGCCCAGTGGCCAGAAGCCACTGCCACCACCACTTCCCACAACAACTCCTGACCCCTCAGCCCACACTCGCTTTTTTGTCACTCAAGTTGGACCAGTCATCACCACTATTCCCCCGCCCCATCTCTTGCTTCACTAGTTTGTGTAGTACCTGAGCAAGGAGAAGATCGGTGAAAACAGGAGGCAGCGTCCTATGAGACTTGATTATGTCTTTTTCTCCCTGCCTTTCCCCCCTGCAGAGGAGACCCCCATGCTCCCCACTTTCCTGCTGATGAACCTGCTGTCCCTGGCTGGGGATGTGGCTCTGCAGCAGCTGGTACATTTGGAACAGGCCGTCAG
This sequence comes from Myotis brandtii, assembly GCF_000412655.1. Classification (NCBI taxonomy): domain Eukaryota; kingdom Metazoa; phylum Chordata; class Mammalia; order Chiroptera; family Vespertilionidae; genus Myotis; species Myotis brandtii. The sequence goes on along the minus strand of NW_005366017.1, from coordinate 520,589 downwards.
TGGAGAGCTTTGTCGTCGCCGAGTTCTTCGGGAAGAGCGGGAGAATAAAACTAAAGAGCCAAAGGAGAAGGTAAAGGAGCGCCTGGGCATTTGGGTTCATGTCCCAAGCATTTCCCAGACTAGTTTCATGACCTCGGGTCATTCACATTTCCTCTGGGAACTCTGTTTCTTCCTACTAATAAATGAAATGAAGACGACACTGCCTCCTTGCGGCTACTACTCTGAGATGAGTGAGAACAAAGATGGAACAATGTGCCCATGATCACCCGAGAGTTCTGTGTAAATACAGAGCACTTAGATCCTCAGCATAAAGTAGAGGCTCTGCTTGAGGCAGTGTTTGTCAGAACATTCACATGCCCATCAGCTTTCGTGATTGGGCCTGCCACCTGACGGGACCTTGTATTCTCTCCACTAGAGGCAGTGATGTCTTGCAAACATATAAGACACAGCCTTGCAGCAGTGGGGTAAGGTCTGACCTTCTCTATGACCTTGAACCATTGTCTTGCGTGATCCATCTATTTGCCATTTACAGGAAATCAGTTACTTTATGAGGATGAGTTAAGAGATGTAGGAATATGCTTTGGCAATTTAAAAACATATATAGGGGACCTAATTCTTTTCCTCTTAAATTCAGGAGTCCTTCCTCTACAGATAATTCTATGAATGGTTTTGCAGAATTCACCTTTTCCCAGATATTTGTGCAAAATGAAGGTTAGGCTGGAATAAAAACTTGTTTCTGATCACCCATAATCTCTGGCTTCTTTCCCATTAGAATACAAGCACTGAGACCACCATGGAGGAGGAGATGGGACTGGTTGGGGCCACTGCTGATGACACAGAGGCAGAACTAATCCGCAATATCTGTGAGATGGAACTGTTAGGTGGTAAGAAGAATTGCTGAGTGACCTTCTCCCCAACTGAGATAACCTCTCCCAAACCTAGAATTTTTCTTCCAATAGGCGAACAGATGTTGGCTGCCTTTGTTCCACTTCTGCTTAAAGTCTGCAACAACCCGGGCCTCTATAGCAATCCAGAGCTCTGTGCAGCTGCATCGCTTACCCTTGGCAAGTTCTGCATGATCAGGTAGACCCTGGTGTTGGTACGCCTTCTCAAGGAGGATGGAGATGGCGTGAGCTCCCTGATGATCATCTCCTTGCCCCTAGTGCCACTTTCTGTGACTCCCAGCTTCGTCTTCTGTTCACCATGCTAGAAAAGTCCTCGCTCCCTATTCTCCGGTCTAACATCATGATTGCTACTGGGGATCTGGCCATCCGCTTCCCTAACCTGGTGGACCCCTGGACACCTCATCTGTATGCTCGGTAAGAGATCCTTCACAATGTGTGAGCAGTCCTGCCAGCTCTGGGAGGGTCTAGTTAAGTCAGTATGAGAATCACTGAAGCTGTATTTCCCTAGCCTTTAGGATCACCCTGGAACATCTGCTTTGTACTTGACCTGTATAGGCCCTGGCTACGTATGACCTCAAAGGGATTGACAAACTAACTGTTAAAGCCTTGGCTAAAGCTTGACCTCTTTCCTCAATTCCACCTTTCAGCTCTAGACAGCTTTCTAACTTCTTCTAGAATCAGTAAGAAGGGGTACTAGTTCCTGTTGAGGGCTTTTCTATTAGTGTCGGGGTGTAGCCCATGGTGTTGGTCCCAATGACAAGGTTTTATTCCTAGTCTCCGGGACCCAGCTCAGCAAGTGCGGAAAACAGCAGGGCTGGTGATGACCCACCTGATCCTCAAGGACATGGTGAAGGTGAAAGGACAGGTTAGCGAGATGGCTGTGCTGCTCATTGACCCTGTGCCTCAGATCGCTGCCCTGGCCAAGAACTTCTTCAATGAGCTTTCCCACAAGGTGAGAGGCAGGGAGGCAGCTTGGGGTTTGCTGCCGAGGGAACATGTAGGTCACTTCATATCTTTAACATGATTCTCTCTTACAGGGCAATGCAATCTATAACCTGCTTCCAGATATCATCAGCCGCCTGTCAGACCCTGAGGGAGGGGTGAAGGAAGAGCCTTTTCACACCATCATGAAGTATGGTTCCCTGGGCCTTGGGGCATATTTTTTCACCTAGCACAGGCTTAGCAATCAAACAAACCTGCACGGTCATGTGCCACCTAACAGGAATACTGGCTGAGAAATGCATTGTTAGGCAATTTCATCTTTGTGTGAAATGAACATCAGAGTGCACTTATAGAAACCTAGATGGTATAGTCTACTGCACACCTAGGCTATATGAGATAGCCCATTGCTTCTAGGCTACAAGCCTATACAGCATGTTCCTGTGCAAACCACGAGAGGGTAAATCAAGCACAAGAGAAAATGGTACAACCAAGTACATGGTAAACACAAGAGGTATGAGGCTGCTGCCAGGTAACAGCATTGTGTTTTACAGCAAACTTTTCTTTAATAAATAGAGTATACGTTAAAATAATGATTAGCTCTAGCTGGTTTGGCTCAGTGGATAGAGTGTCGGCCTGTGGACTAAAGGGTCCCAGGTTTGATTCCGGTCAAGGGCACATGCCCAGGTTGTTGGCTTGATCCCCAGTGGGGCACATGCAAAAGGCAACCAATCAATGATTCTCATCCTTAATGTTTCTATCTCTCCCTCCTTCTCTGAAATCAACTAAATATACTTAAATAAATAAGTAGAATGATTCTCATCCTTAATGTTTCTATCTCTCCCTCCTCTGAAATCAACTAAATATACTTAAATAAATAAGTAAAATGATTAAAAGTATAAGTACATAAGCCAATAACAGGTTATTATCATCACGTATTATGTACTGTACATAATTGTATGTGTATGGTATGCTCCTGGCAGAGTAGTGAGTTTACACCAGCATCAACACAGGCTCAGAGTGATGCGTTGTGCTTCAACGTTACGACAGCTATAATAGGTGGTAGGGATTCTTCAGCTCCATTATAATCTTATGGAACCACCACCATACATGCGGTGGTTCTCGAGAAGATTCGGTAAGATAAGTTCCTGGCATGGTGGTAGGCACGTAGTATTAACTAGATGGCAGCTGTTTTTGTTACAAATTTACATTTACAGTGAAAATTCCTCAGGAGAGAAGGATGGAACCTTCTCTGGGGTCTGGGAGAAGGCAGAAGGAATGAATAATGAGGTAGGCTTGGGCCACAGCAGAGAAGATTCTACTAAGGCAAGAGATTGACAGGGGCTAGTGCTAGGGGAGGGGTGGGGCTGGTGGTGGTGGTGGGTATAGAGCTGCCCCTGTGATAGCTCATCAGCATCCCACCTCCCTGCAGGCAGCTGCTCTCCTACATCACCAAGGACAAGCAGACCGAGAGCCTGGTGGAGAAGCTGTGTCAGCGGTTCCGCACGGCCCGGTATGCTCCCTTCCTGAGGCTTCTTGGTGCTGAGGAGGGGCCCTGCAGTAGAGAGCATCCTGGGCTGAGGGAGGGCGAGGGTGGGCCTTTACTTCCTCTGTCTCGATGCTCCTCACAAGGCCTTTCCCGTCTGCAGAACCGAGCGGCAGTACCGGGACCTGGCCTACTGTGTGTCACAGCTGCCCCTCACAGAGCGAGGCCTCCGAAAGATGCTGGACAATTTTGAATGCTTTGGAGATAAACTGTCAGATGAGTCTGTCTTCAGTGCTTTTTTGTCAGTTGTGGGCAAGCTGCGCCGAGGAGCCAAGCCCGAGGGCAAGGTGGGCCGCTTCCCTGCGTTCCAGGCTAGTTCGAGCAGCCTGGCCTTCTGCGGCTCTTCCCCCACAGTGCTGCCTTCCTCATCCCCGGCGTGATTGCACCCCAGTAACCAGGGTGACCTGAGACCAGATCTTTCTGTCTCCAATTCCTGTTTCTTTTTCTCTTTGTCTTAATAGACTTTATTTTTTAGAGCAGTTTTAAGTTCATAGCAAACTTGAGTGGAAAGTATAGAGTTCTCCCATATGCCCTCTGCCCCCACACAGGCACACAGCCTCCCCCATTATCAACATCCCCACCAGAGTGACACATTTGTTACAATTGATAAACTTCCATGGACACATCACTGTCATCCAAAGTCCATAGTTTACATTAGGTTCACTATTGTTGCTGTACATCTATAGTTTTGGACAAATGTATAATGAGTCTACCATTATAGTATCATACAGAATAGTTTCACTGCCCTAAAAACTCTGTGCTCCCCATGCACCCCTTTCTCCCTCCCCCAACCCCCAGCAGCAACCACTGATCTTTTTACGTTTCCAGTTTTAAGCTTTCACCATGTCTTCATGGCCTTGTTTCTTTTTAATTATAGACATAACTATTTCCAAGCCTGATCTCAATCTCTTCCCCTCCAGGCTGTAATAGATGAATTTGAGCAGAAGCTTCGGGCCTGTCACACAAGAGGGTTGGATGCGATAGAGGAACTTGAGATTGGCCAAGGAGATAGCCAGAAAACCCCAGCAGCCAAGAAACAGTCCTCCGGTATGTGAGGCCGCCCCATGGGTGGAGAAACCAGCCCAGCCCTCCTCTCAGATAGAGGTTCTTTTTTTTTTTCTTTTACACTCATGCTTCTGCCTTTTCTAGTCTCTAGGCACCAGCCTCTGGCTTCTGCAGCCTCAGACAATGACTTTGTCACACCTGAGCCCCGCCGCACTACCCGCACTGCTCGCACTGCCCGTCGGCAGCCAAACACCCAGCAGCGAGTTAGGAAGAAGAAACCCAAAATTGTCTTCTCGAGTGATGAGTCCAGCGAGGAAGGTATGGCAGGCCTAGGAGGGGCACAGCCTGGGGGGTGGGGACTGGTTTCCATGGGGTCCTGCGGTGTAGATTCTCCACCCACTATCTCCCCCCCCTCCCCCCAGTCGTCTTCCTCCCTGTAGTTTGGACTTTATTCTTAGTGTGGCTGGGCCTGTCCCATTTGTTCTGAGATCTGTTGCTCACCACCTTTGTGACTCAGCTTTTTCTCGTTCCTCCAATTATTGGAATAGAGCTTTCAGCAGAGATGACGGAAGATGAGACTCCGAAGAAAACTACCCCCATCCGCCGAGCATCTACTCGCAAGCACCGGTCCTAGAGATTGGCTTGCCTGTTCCCATCCCTGCTGTGTAGGGTATCTTGTGGGGTGACCTTGAATTCCGTTCCTCTTGTAAAATACTTGTTTGCCTGTCTCTTTGGACTTTTAATACATAAATCGTTTTTATATGTAAGGCATTTCTCTTAAGCCAGCCTAACTAAAGTGAGTTGAGCTGCTTTCACTAGAATGTTTGCCGGTCTCCTGTTTTGTAATGAATAAATGTTTTTATACTTTTAGACATTTTTCCTAAGCGTGTCTTTGTTTCATCTTTCACATTAGCCCAGATGCAGGCAGCAGGTAGTGTTATTGATCCAGAAAGAGAGATGAGCCCAGGGGTACGGGGCCCACCTCAAGGTCTGATAACTCATGCTCCTCAGTGCCTCCTCTTCCCTTCTCAACCTCCCCACCTGCACAAGTGACGACATTGCTCCACTGTGCAGAGCGTGCAGTGTCCAGTCTCCAGCTCCGTGCTTAACCTGAGGGTGATTTTTTGCCCTCTAGCAGGCATCTGGCAATGTGTGGAGACCTTTTTTGTTATCACCACCTAGAGGGGAGGGGTGCCATCAGCATCTAGTGGGCAGAGGCCAGGGGTGATGCTAAATACCCTACAATGTACAGGACAGACCTCACAAAGAATTGTTTGCTCCCAAATGTCAATCAATAGTGCTGAGCTTGAAAAACCCTACTCTAGGCCAAAGGTGGCTTCCTCTGTGTCCTGGCCCCACCCCCACTTGTGCTCCCTAGTCCTATCTAAAGACAGGTGCCTGGCCTGGCTGATGGAAGGTCAGGTCACATCCCCTCCAGCTTAGACAATCTTGAAACAGTGTCTGTGTACCTGGAACTCCTCCCCATGGTACGGGGTCTGCAGGAAGTCAGCCCCTAGGGTGCAGATGCTGCTAGTGTGCAGCCACCTGAAGCCTGTCACCCCTTCTACCTCCCCAATTATCTGCTGAGTCACCTGGAAATGGAGGCTGAGCTTGCTGTCATGACAACAGACTGCATCAGTGGGCACTGAGGCACTGAGCTCCCTTTGTGTGTTTTTTAACAGGAGACAGTAATAAAAAATGGAGGCAGCGGGGAAGCCAGTACCTCGGACACATGCTTTGGGCAGTGCAGGAGCATGGAGGGCCTCCTAAAGCCCCTGTCAGGAAGGGTTGATGGGTCCTGGCAGAGCAGTAGCAGCTGCATCTCCACCACCCAGCCCACTCTGCAGTGTGGGCTTCCCACCTCCTCTCAGCATTGGGTGCCCCCTGGCCCTGATCTGGTCATGAAAAGCCTGGGCACCACCCATGCTGATGGCTGCCTGGACACAGCCTTGGCTTGCCTGGAGGGCGGGCAATCCCAGAAAGGGAAGGAGCTGGGGCTGGAGTCTGGGGTGCAGGACAGCATGCTCTCTGCCTTTTAAGCAAAGGTTATCACCAGCTAAACTTAGATCCGGGCTTTTAGTTAGAAAAGGGGGCTGGTGTCAGGTTATGCTGGGCCAGCAAAGAGGCCCCAGATCCGGTCCCCCCCACACCTGTTGATGGGCAATGTCCATTTACCCCACCCCCTTCTAAACCCTCCTTCCTCTCAAGTGCTCAGAACCAGCCCTCCATCTTCAGCCCAAACCTGGCACAGCCTGGGCTACTGACCCACTGGGCTCCCTTCCCCTACCTGTTGCCGCCAGGTGCCCAGGACCTCCCCATCTTCCCCCTCTTCCAGACTCCTCACCCTGCCCCCACCATGGCCGGGCACCGCCAGGGAAGGAGAGCCCCTGGCTGCGGGCTGGTCAGCACGTCCCAGGACAGGGAGGGACTTCCGCCCGCACGTCCCGCTCTCTGCCCCGGGCTGGAGTGGGTGAAAGGAGCATTGTCTCCCGGCGGCACAGCCCTCCGGTTTCCCAGGAGCGACCTTGTGGGTGGCCCCTAAGCAGTGGTCCCTCCGCCCTCGGCCGGGGGGAGAGCCGCTGGTGCACACAGGGCGGCGTGTCTGCCCCATTGATCAGGTCTCCCGGCGGCCCGAGCTGCAGGGCAGCGTGACCTTCAGCGCTGATGCCTCCCCCGCAACCTTCCCTTCCGGCCCCG
>NW_005366017.1:510022-512667 GCF_000412655.1 Myotis brandtii | reverse complement strand
TGCCGAGGCGCAGGGAGAGGATGGTGGCTAGGGGAGGGGGAGGGGGAGACGGGAGGAGGGACCCGCTCGCGCCCGCGCCCTGATGCTCATCCTCCTTCCAGCAGCCACAACCCTGAGACACGATGGTGAAGGTCGGAGTGAACGGGTGAGTGAGGGCGCAGCAGGTCCTGCCCTGCCTGAGCCTCTGCAAGCGCTGGGGGACGTGGGGGATGGTCGGGCCCCCCCACCCCCAAGGAGAGCTCAAGGTCAGAGCTCGACCTCAGAGGACCTCTGTCCCCCACTTCCCATTGGTTGCACCACCTCCGCCCCAGATGAGCAGGAGAGCCCTCCAGTTTGGGCTTTGGACCATTCCCTTAGCCCCCTCGCTGGGGTTTCTTTCTCTTCTTTCGCGCCCTGTGGGGTCACGTGCTGGGAGGAAGCCCCCTCCCCCCTCCTTGGCCCCACCTGGCCGCGCAGCGGGGATGCAGCAGGCGCAGCTCGCAGCCGGGCGGGCTCCTCTGCGGTCACCTCGCCGCCATGTTGCAACTGGGAAGGAAATGAATGAATCGCCGTTAGGAAACCTCCCTTACCTCCAGTCCTGCTCCCTCCCTGGCGATGACTAACCCTCCTGCCTCGGTGGGGTGGAGCCGCCTTTATTCGGTAAACCTGATGAGGCAAGGCTTTCCCGAGCTGCTCTCCAAAGAGCTGGACCTCAGCACTCGGACCACATTCGCCCTAAACCATCCTTGACCTGCCCCCAGAGGTGCCCTTGGAGAGGGTGCTTGGCCCAGCTGATTCTCTGGCGAATCAGAAACGTGGTTTGGGGGGCCTTTTGTGTCCCTTTTTCTCTTTTTCGGGGGAGGTGTGGTAGCTGTGGCTTAGAGCCATGCGAGGGCAGCTGAGTCATGGTAGCTAGAAATTTTCCGCCATAAAATGGCTCCTTGTAGCGCCAGCCCCTCTCCACACCAGCTCCCCTCCAAACTCCTCTCGCCCACGCCTGGAGCTCACACAACCCTAAGGACCAGGCTGTAAAGGTCACCGGGAGGATTGGGTGTCTGAGAGCCTTGGGAACCCTGCCCTTCTCCCCATTCCATCTTCCGGAAACCAGATCCGGACTACCCCAATCTGGGGTTAAATATAGCACCTGACCTTTCTGCGCTGGGGGCCTGGCTGCTGCTATCTCACCTCCTTCCCGGCATATACACATCTGTTGCTCCTACTGCCTGATTTCTGCAAGAGCTAGGAAGGACAGGTAGCTTAGCAACTAGAACCCGGTTCCTGGGGGTTGAAACAGCTCCTCCCTTTTGTAGGAGGGGCTTAGAGAAGAGGTGGGCTTCCCCCCCATCCAGTTAACTTCCGACCTTTACTCTTGCCCTTTGAGCTTGGTGATGCTGAGTATACAGGTCTTTGCTCCATAGGGGTGTGGCCTGAAGCTGGACAGATAGGAGCAAGCATTGCCAGGGCACAGAGAGTGGGGGTGATGAATGCATGTGCCAGACTGTGGGTGGCAGTAGGAGGGCCCTGCACTGTTGCTCCCAAGATTTCATTGCCTGGCGGGGAGGGGGGTGTCCATGGGGGGAGGACATTTGTAAGACTTTAAACAATGAAGAAAAATAGAAATTAAAGATACTCTGAACATTCAAAAACATTTATTCCAGAGGACTAGGGGTTGGGCAAGTTTGGGGGCCTAATCACCTCTTGGACAAGATAGAAAAGCCTTTACAGTGGGGCCTTGACTTACGAGTTTAATTCGTTCCGAGACCGAGCTCGTTAAGGAGCTCGTTAAAGAGCTCATTAACTCAAATTACTCTGTCAACTCAATGCAAAAAATCGGAGGAGAGACAGCTGGTATCTCAAAAAATTCGTTAGTCGGGACACTCGTAAGTCAAGGCCCCACTGTAATTTGAGTTAACAAGCTCAGTCTCGGGATGAATTAAACTCGTAAGTCAAGGCCCCACTGTACTTTGTGGCCGTGCTGTGGGGTCAGGGTGGCTGGCAGGATTGCTGGAGGAAGATGAATTAGACCTTCTGGGGCTTTCTGGTGGCAGGAAAAGTACTATCTTCCTTTTGAAAGAGGACGAGTGGGCCACGGGCGACTTACACACAGGAGAATTCTTCAGTACCTCCTCCTCATGCCTTCTCACCTCTTCATCCCTCAGATTTGGCCGCATTGGGCGCCTGGTCACCAGGGCTGCTTTTAACTCTGGCAAAGTGGATATTGTCGCCATCAATGACCCCTTCATTGACCTCAACTACATGGTGAGTGTTGCCTGTACGGCTGGGGTGGGAAGCAGAGGCTGATGGATGTGCAGCCCCTTGAAGCCCGCGCTTGCCCCTCCAGGTCTACATGTTCCAGTATGACTCTACTCACGGCAAGTTCAAGGGCACAGTCAAGGCTGAGAACGGGAAGCTGGTCATCAACGGGAAGTCCATCTCCATCTTCCAGGAGTGAGTGTGGAAGAACAGTAATAAGTTTGCTTCGGGGGAGGTGCTAGGATGGGGTGACCACCTTGGGTACATGGTACTCATGTCCCTGAGCTTTGTCCCGTCTGCCCTTGTAGGCGAGATCCCGCCAATATCAAATGGGGCGATGCTGGTGCCGAGTATGTTGTGGAGTCCACCGGTGTCTTCACTACCATGGAGAAGGCTGGGGTGAGTGGCAGGGA
>NW_005366017.1:500420-509808 GCF_000412655.1 Myotis brandtii | reverse complement strand
TAGACCGAGAAAGGTACAGTGGGAAGCAGAGGCTGCTGGATATGCAGCCCCTTGTAACGCCTCCTCTGCTGCAGGCTCACTTGAAGGGTGGAGCCAAGAGGGTCATCATCTCTGCCCCTTCTGCGGATGCCCCCATGTTTGTGATGGGTGTGAACCATGACAAGTATGACAACTCCCTCAAGATTGTCAGGTGAGCATGGCAGAAGGGCATGGAGACCTGGTTGGGTAGTGAATGCTGCGGTTAGAGGAGGGTCACCTTTGCCCCTGACTGGCCTGCCTCTTTTCAGCAATGCCTCCTGCACCACCAACTGCTTGGCCCCCCTGGCCAAGGTCATCCATGACAACTTTGGCATCGTGGAGGGACTCATGGTAAGAGTGATGGGGAAAGGGACCTCAGCACGTTCATTTCTCACCCAGGATTGGTTCCTTCCTCCTCCTCCAACACAGCCCTGGGCTGGGCATTAGCTCAGGTCACTGTATCTCTTTATTTCTCCTAAAGTTGAGGAGGGAGGTGGAAGGGTGGGTGGTGAGCACTATGCAGGGCCCTCACTCTGTCCTCCATGTTTCCAGACCACAGTCCACGCCATCACCGCCACCCAGAAGACCGTGGATGGCCCCTCTGGGAAGCTGTGGCGTGATGGCCGAGGGGCTGCCCAGAACATCATCCCTGCTTCTACTGGCGCTGCCAAGGCTGTGGGCAAGGTCATCCCTGAGCTGAATGGGTGAGACTTTTTGCTGCTTTTCTGGACTGGAGTCTGGGGGAACCAGGAGCTGGTACTGACCCCACGTCCCTGTGCCTACAGGAAGCTCACTGGCATGGCCTTCCGTGTCCCCACCCCCAATGTGTCGGTGGTGGATCTGACCTGCCGCCTGGAGAAAGCTGTAAGTGGGGGTTGGAGCAGCTTTGGGCTGGGGGCTGGTCTCCCGTAGAATGGTGGCAATGTTGGGACCTGAATAACCATATCGTTTTTTACCTTGTTAGGCCAAATACGATGATATCAAGAAGGTAGTGAAGCAGGCATCAGAGGGCCCCCTCAAGGGCATCCTGGGCTACACTGAGGACCAGGTACTGATGGGGCAGGGAGCTTGGGGTCCACAGCCCCGCTGACCAAGACTGGGTTCCCATACGTGGCCTTCTTTCCTCAGGTGGTCTCCTGCGACTTTAACAGTGACACCCACTCCTCCACCTTTGATGCTGGGGCTGGCATCGCCCTCAATGACCACTTTGTCAAGCTCGTTTCCTGGTATGTGGCTGGGGGCGGGACAATGCTCGAAAAACTGATTATGGGTCTGGCGCCCTCTAGTGCCTGGCTCGGAAAAATAACACCTCACCCTCCTCCCCTTCCAGGTATGACAATGAATTCGGCTACAGCAACAGGGTGGTGGACCTTATGGTCCACATGGCCTCCAAGGAGTAAGAGTCCCCTGGACCACCAGCCCCAGCGAGAGGAAGAGAGGCCCTCCGCTGGTGGGGAGTCCCTGCCCCAGATCGAACCCCTGACACACTGAGAATCTCCTGACCACACACTGAGAATCTCCTGACCACCGTTTCCATCCCAGACCCCCTGGAGAAGGGGAGGGGCCTAGGGAGCCCTGCTTTGTCGTGCACCATCAATAAAGTTCACTGTACCCAGCCAACTCTTTGCATATTTATCTTATTTCAGGGTCTAGGGTGAAGGGGAAGGAAACGGGGCTGGTGCTAAGGTGAAACGGCTCTTGTTGAGAGTAGCAAAGGGCCTTGCTCACCCCAACCAGGCACAGCCTCGGTGGTGGATTGAGAGCTGGTGTGACCGAAGCATCCCGCATCCCTCACCCCCTTACCAAGTGTGTGCCCGGGCGTCGCTGGGAAGGGACATCTATTCTCTCTGGCTGTTTCCCCTCCAAGGCCTCTGGGTGCTGTGTCCAGCACCCCCACTTGGAGGACCAGACCTTTTCCTCGCCAAACTCCAGCCCGATCTGTTAGAACCTCACCTGATACACAGTAAGGACCCTTGACTAAATCGGGGAAGCGTGGGTGAGGCACGTGGGACACAGTGCCTGCCACCTGGGAGACCCTGGTTGGCCACGTGAGGCTTACTTAGGGCAAGTTACTTAGAGTTTAATAACCATCAGGTGCCTCTGCACCTGCTGTTGATGAAATGGAGATGAAACTAGCCCATACCTCCCAGGATTGTGCAGCTACCACCAGAAAGGACTCAGTCAGTGACGCCAGGCATTCAATAAATACTCCAGTTTCATTCTTAATAAAGATTCCATTCACATGTCGGCTCGGCACAGCTCCCGGCAGTTAGCTAAGGCCTCAATCCCGTCTCCCCAGTTTCCCCGAGGTTTTCCAAGTGCGGACATCTTCCTCGGCCCGTCGGTCTCTATGTGACAGACACTGAGGAGGCACATCCGCTGAGCCTGACACCGAGACCCTGAGCACGCACACACCTGTGCACACACACACATCTGTAGCTTCACCTTTTTGTCACTCAGCAGTGACTGGGAGACAAGCTTCCAATCTCCATGATACTGCACCCAGTCGGACCCAGAAGCCACTACACAAGGGGCACAGAGACCCCTTCAAAATGGCATTTCCATGAGGGAGGGGTCATGCCACATCCTTACTGTCCACAGGCAGGTGACCGGAGCACTTGGACAACGGAGGGAGGACTTCGCGCCCTGTCCTGCCACACGGAGGGACCCCTCTCCCACTGCCTGTGTTGCACACGCCCGGGACGTCCAGCCTGACCCACTCGTACCAGTGCCTGGGCCAGTTAGCACCAGGACGGAATCAGACGTGAGCTGGCGCTAGGCCACGGGGGTGGGGGATCTGACTATCACATTCCTTATTCAATGGAGAAGTTGCAGGGCCACAGTCACACTGGCAGCATTTTAAAGATGGGGAGGAGCAGGCGCCCACGCATGAGGTCAGGAGAGCCCCAGCTGTGGCAGGAGTCGCCTGGGAAGGGCAGGCCAAGCCTTGCTCCAGACCCTAGAACCTGGAGAGGCCACGGACCGAGGGAGGAAGCCCGAGGGAGGAGCGGCCCTGTCCCGGGGCCAGGCTTGGTGCAGCCGGGACAAAGGAAGTTCCCTTCTGCGAACCCCGAGAACCCCGACTCTGCGAGGAGATGCGAGGAGGTGCGTTCCCATGGGGGGACCAGAGGCAGGTCCCTATCTCAGGGAGCTATCAGATGAGACATCTCGATCGGAGTCCTCAGTCTCGCTAGGCGGCGGCGGCGGGTCACTAAGCGGGACCGCAGGGAAAGCAGGAGACTTTCTAGAAAAGAACACCAGTTGTCACCTTGGGGCAGGCAGGACCCTGGTGAGGCTGGCACTCCCCCCCTCGGCCTCGTTCTCGGGTGAATGGCATCTCGGCCAGGGCAGGAGGACCACGGAGAGAGGGTGGGTGCCGGGCGAGGGAGTGGGGAGGGGACCGATGGGGGAGCCGTCCCTTCTTTATCTTGAGGACTTGGGGAGGCTCAGGGTTCAGAAATACTTGAAGTAAAAGATGCCACCTGGGCCGAGTGCACTGACTGGGTGGCCTCTGCTTTCTGTCTGTCTGTAGAACTTTTATGATGTTTTTTCCTTTTTTGTTGCGGTGTTACTGGCATGGTCAAATGCACAAAGATGGCCTTGACTCTCGGTAAAAATCTACCTCGCACCCCTTCTGTTCCTGGTCAGTTTTTAGCTGCCTCTCACCAGGGAACCATCAGAGTGAGTGGCACTGGGAGGTTTCAGCTGCCCAGCCACGAACGGACATCCACTGAGAGCCCACGGCCAGATGTGAGTCACTGTGAGGGTCTTTAGGGCTTGCCCGCCAAGGGGCTCCGTCCACGCGTCCTCCCGGCATGGGCCCTCGGAGGAAGCATGAGGAAGGTGGGAGCGCCCTACGCTCTGGGGGGGCCCTCACCGGTCCCCAGACTGGGTGATGAGCCGGCGGCAGGTCTCCATCTGCACGTCCAGGCCCCGCTTCATGCTGCACATCTCCATGTACTCATGCAGGTGCCGGTTCATGTCGTTCTTGGCCGTGGCGAGCTCCAGCTGTGGCCGGGACAGGCAGGGCCGTCAGGGCAGCGGGGACCCTGCTCCCAACCCCCAGGAGGCAAACGCGCCAAGAGCACCACGGGGCAGGGGGTCCAGGCAGCTTAGCTGAGGGCTCAGATTTAAAAATAAATCAGCCCTGGACCGTTTGGCTCAGTGGATAGAGCGTCAGCCTGCGAACTGAAAGGTCCCAGGGTCGATTCCAGTTAAGGATACATGCCCAGGTTGTGGGCTCGATCCCCAGTGGGGGACTTGCGGGAGGCAGCCAATCAATGATTCTCTCTCATCATGGATGTTTCTCTCTCCCCCTCTTCCTTCCTCTCTGGAATCAATAAAAATATTAAAAAATATAAATAAATCAGACCCAGCCAACATGGCTCAGTGGTTGAGCATCGACCTATGAATCAGGAGGTCACGGTTCCATTCCCGGGTTGCGGGCTCAATCCCTGGTGGGGGGCGTGCAAGAGGCAGCCGATCAATGATTCTCTCTCATCATTGATGATTCTATCTCTCCCTCTCCCTTCTCTGAAAGCAATAAAAATATATTTTAAAATAAAAATAAATTTGATCAAGGCAGAAGGCACTCAATATACTGTCGTTCCTTCTAGTTTTCCAGGCAGTCTTTGCCTACAGAGGAATGCGAAGGCATCTGCCCCAGGCTGCACTCTCCCCAGGCTGGCGGGAGCCGTGAGGAAAGAATGTTCACTCTCCGCCTGGGGTTCCTGCATGGCCTGGCTCATCCCTCATTCCCCACAACGCTGTCTGTGTCCCTCACTAAATCGGGAACTCCTATAAGGGCCGGGCCACAGCCTTCCTCATCTCCACAGGTGCATGGCAGGTGCTTGGATGGGAAATGAATTAACTGTGAAGTATCTACAAGACTCCTGCATAGAGGACACCTGTCCACACTGGTGAAAAGGGCTCAATTCTCTTACCACCCATTTTCTCATTATTTTCTATTTATTTACTTTTATCCTCCCCTGAGATTTTTATTTTATTTTACTTACTGATTTGAGAGAGAGAGAGAGAGAGAGATCCAGTTGTTGTTCTTACTTATGCACTCATTGGTTGAATTCTGTATGTGCCCTGACCAGGGATCAAACCTGCAACCTTAGGGTATTGGGACATGGCTCTAACCAACTGAGCCACCAGCCAGGGCCATTTTTACTTTGTTTTCTCACTTGTAAGCCATTTCAGGGACTAACAGAAAGACCTGCTGCCAATACTGAATGTCCTGCTGGTATAAAATGTATCCCAATGGAAGAAATGTTACATGTGAAAAAGCGTGGGGCTCCGAGTCCAGGAAATACGGCCTCCCTCCCAGAGCCGATTCTGATTCTGCGCCACAGGCAGAGCTGAGAGGTGGTGCAGAGGCGTAAGAGATCTGGGCCAGAGACAATCAGCTGCCTCTTTGTTTGGGGTACAAAGGGCAGGGCCTGAAGCAAGGCAGAAAGAAACTGCCTGGAGGTCATTTGCTTGACTGCCTGAGAGCAAAGAGAAAGGGCAGGAACGCAGCCGTGAATAATGTGACCGGGCAGAGGAAACCACCCATAACTAATCTGAGCTGGACAGAGGGCGGGAACTCGAAGAAGAAGTAAGTGGGTCACAGGCCGACGCAAGAGATGGTCAGGACGGTGACCTGGATGAGAGGGTGGCCTGGTGGGTGTGGCTGGAGCCGCTTGGTTCCAGAGCTGGGGTTCCAGCTGGGGTCCCGCGAGCCAGAGGAGCAGGACGTGCCGCCTGCTCCAGCCAGGGAGGGGTAGGATCCGCCCGCTCTCTTCAGGGCGTGGGCAAAAGCAGGTTTACAGTCATTCTATGGAAGGTAATACAGTAACAACACAAGGATACACTGTTTCTCGTACTCACAACTGTAAACCCATTATTGCCCACCTGTATATTGTATCACCAATACATATTCTATCACAATACAAGGCTAGGACTGCCACCTGTTGTCTCTACATGTCTGCATGTCCCCCGTAATTCACACAATTCAAGCAGAGATGAGCCCAGTTTAGGAGAAATCCACAACAACCCACGCTGAGACTCCGGCTCCTGGGAAAGCTGAGGGGTGGGCTAAGGCTGGGAACACGTGGGGAGAAGGAAGGAGCTGAGGGAGCAAGAACTCTTTCCCACCCTCCACCCTGGGCCCCGGCTTGACCATCCAATAATGGGACATGCCTCCATCTCACGGACCCTGAGAGATCAAAGGTCACAAAGATAAAGGGACCTGGGGTGGCCCAGATGGATTACCAGGAGCAACTCTGCAAACAAAGCCACCATTCCCTGACTCCCTGACATTCCTAACATCCCCTGATGGCATCCCACTGGGAGAGCGGAGGAATCGGTGACTCAACAACATCTCCAAAAGCATGTTTCCATTTAGGGTTTTCGTTTCCTTCTTTTCACATCAGGTTGTAAACTAAGCCCCTCTGGTCCAGGGGAAGAAGCAGGCAGGATGCAGCCCGGACCACTGCTCCGAGGCCCCTGCTGGTGAAGGTGCAGTGAGAACATCACACCTTAAACCCACACTCACCAGGGGGAGGGAGAGCAGGGGAGGGACTCAGGCAGAGAAGGAGGAGGTGACAGTGAGAGTGTAAAGGGGAAAGTGAAGGCCAGTTCTCTGCATCCCCTGGCTGGCAGCATACACCCCGCTGTGCCTGTGAACCTTAGCACGGCCAGGGGCTCAGGTGGTTGTGGTGTCGTCCTGTGCACCAAAGGCTGCGGGTTTCATCCCCGTCAGAGCACAGACCTAGGTCGTGAGTTCGAACGCTGGTCAGGATGCATACGGTGCATACAAGAGGCAACCAATCGACATTTCTCTCTCACATCAATGTCTCTCTCTCTCCCCCTTCTCTCTCAAATCATCACGTGAGGCTTAAAAAGAAACTAAAAACACTTAGCAGCCCTAGCCGGTTTGGCTCAGTGTATAGAGCATCAGCCTGCGGACTCAAGGCTCCCAGGTTTGATTCTGGTCAAGGGCACATGCCCGGGTTGCGGGCTCGGTCCCCAGTAGGGGGCGTGCAGGAGGCAGCCAATCAATGATTCCCTTTCATCGTTAATGTTTCTCTCTCTCTCTTCCCTCCCTTCCTCTCTGAAATCAATAAAAATATATTTAAAAACAAAAACTAAAAACACTTAGCATTTGTCTGCCTGGGCAAAAAACAAAAGCAGGTTTCGCTTAGAGAAGCAGGACCATTTGGCGTGAGGTGGTAAGAGCGTCAACATGCCACATGGGCTTGAAGAGGAGGAGAATTACAGAAGTCCGCCAGCCTCATCCCCACGTCGGGTGCTCAGAAAGGACCCCTCGCCCGGGCAGGAGGCTCACAGGCATCACCTCAGCCTCCGCTCCCCACAATCCCCTCCCTCCCAGGTGCCCCAAGTCCTTCCTGGAGCCCCTCCTGGCCTAGAGTTTAAATGAAAGCACCAGCTCCCCTGTCACCTCTAGAAGGTTCCTCAGGCCGGGGAGTACGAATAGAGATCCCTCCTTTAGCTCAAAGGCTGAGCTGAAGAAGCGGCCAAGTCAAGCCCACCTGAGTGGGTTCCCCTGAGTAATACTAACTACCACAGGGCGTGCTTCCTAGCAGAGCGACACTGCCCTGCGCTCCGAGGTGTTATTTCATTTCGTCTTCGAGCAACCCTATGAGGGGGGTATTATTAAGATTCCTGCCGAAACCGGTTTGGCTCAGTGGATAGAGCGTCGGCCTGCGGACTGAAAGGTCCCAGGTTCGATTCCGGTCAAGGGCATGTACCTTGGTTGTGGGCACATCCCCACCCACAAACTTTTTTGCTATTCAGCATGATGCTCCAGCCAACTGAGCCACCTGGTCAGGGCTCTCCTCCTTTTGAGACCCCCTATCCTATCTAATAAAGAGGGAATATGCTAATTGACCCTCATGCTGTCCCAAAGATGGCGGCACCCACAGCCAATAAGGAGGGAATATGCTAATTGACCCTCATGCTGTCCCAAAGATGGCGGCACCCACAGCCAATAAGGAGGGAATATGCTAATTGACCCTCATGCTGTCCCAAAGATGGCGGCACCCACAGCCAATAAGGAGGGAATATGCTAATTGACCCTCATGCTGTCCCAAAGATGGCGGCACCCACAGCCAATAAGGAGGGAATATGCTAATTGACCCTCATGCTGTCCCAAAGATGGCGGCACCCACAGCCAATAAGGAGGGAATATGCTAATTGACTGTCACACCCTCAAAGATGGCAGTGCCCAGTCCCCACAGCCCCGCCAGGGTGGCAGGCACATGCCTGCCTCCGGAGTCCCCCAGTCCCCTCAGGCCCCCAGCCACCCAGGGCCAGCCCGAGGCACAGGTAACTAGGGCCGGCCGAGGCTTGCGCTGGCGGCAGTGGCAGCAGCAGAGGTGTGATGGGGCATTGCTTTCCCCTGATCGCCGGGTCGCCTCCCGCCCCTGAGGGCTCCCGGACTGTGAGGGGGGGCAGGCCAGGCTGAGGGACCCCCCCCCTCCCATGCATGAATTTTCATGCACCAGGCCTCTAGTTTTACAAATACAGAAACAGGCTTAGAGAGACTAAGAAGGCTGTTGAAAGTTGGAGTAGTAACAAGTGAGAGAGCTGAGACTTGAACCCATCTGTCTGCCTCCCTCCTGAGGTCTTAAGTACCCACCAAAGGTTCAACAGCTGGGCGCTCACACCTCCCCCCAAAGGAAAGGGAGGCCTGGTGTCTGGGTTCGCAGGATGGGACCACGCTACCTGCAGCCCCGCCCACACCCACGAGGAACCTGCGCTGCTCGGCCTCCACTCGCATCCTTACCTCTATCTGGTCAATGGTTTCCTGATACTCTTTCTCCCGGGTTTTGAACAGGGACTCGGTATCTTTAATCACCTTCTCCAAACTGTCTTCCTGTTGCTGGAGAAGAAAGGGAAGCAAGGGTGGGGGAGGGGCAAAGGGAAGGGATGGGACCGGGCGGGAGGGGGGTTCATTTCACAGGGCCAAGGAGGGGAGAGAGAGAAAGTCAGGTTAAAGGAAACTGACAGTCGTGAAAAAAGGAAAAGGGTAAAGAAGAAGGGGAGAAGCAGGTGAAGGATGATGGCCACAGAGGGGAAGCAGAGCGAGGAGAGGCGGGAGGCAGGGAGGGAGGGGAGATGGCAGTGAGCTGCAGGGGCAGGACTGGGGGCCCTGAGGCCGGGAGGGGAGGTTACCTCTCCCTGGGCCTCTGCCGCTGCCATGGCATAGCCTGAGAAATCCTCCCACAGAAGCAGGGTCTCCTCGGTCTCCTCCCAAGTCAGGCTGTCACAGTCGTCCTCAAAATCATACTCCCTCCTAGAGACAGGGAGCCCGCGTGTCAGGGGGGGCTCCGGCCTCGGGCTGGCAGGCTGAGGGGCTGGG
>NW_005366017.1:493964-500319 GCF_000412655.1 Myotis brandtii | reverse complement strand
GCGGGACTCACAGCTGGTTGAGCATGCGCTGCATCTCCTCGTTGATGCTGAGGGCTGTGCTCTCCTCCTCATCCCCCTGGGGCTGGCGGGGCCCGTCACTCTCCGACAGGGAGGGGTCCTCCTCGGTGGCAGCCTTGCGCTCCCGCTTCCGCCCCCCCATGGATGGGACCTTAATGGGAGACAAGTGCAGAGACTACAGAGCCGAGGCCGGGTGCATGAGGGGAAAGGGCGGCGGGAGGAGAAGCGGGGACCAGGGGGGGGGGGGGAGCGGACAGAGAGAGAGAAGACACAGTTACAATGACAGGAACAGGACACCAGTCACCAAGGGACAGGCACACAGACACGAAGGGCACAGGGCTGCGACCGAGGGAGAAACAGGAAACAGGGAAAACAGCGGTGAGGGGAGGGGGACAGGGCTTGTTGTGACCACGTGAGGATGTGCACAATGGCTAATGAGAATTTTTTTCCTAAAAAAAAGGTCTTTCTAATGAAATGACTGAACAAAAAAAGCAAGTTGTAGGTTGCAAGGAGGAGGATACAGTGTTCACAAAGGAGAACCTAAGCCGCATATCCAGATCTGGAAGCCGGAAGAAGGGAAGAGAGAGAGAGAGAGAGGAGGCAGAGAGAAAAGGGGGGGAGGGCGGGGACACTGAAAGGGGAGGGGTCTGTGCGGAGAAGCCCAGCAGGTCAGGACCGATGGCCAAGGCCTGGGTGGTTTAGAAACAGGGACTGGGACGTTAATAAGCTGCGTGAGAGCAAAACTAACCAGTTTCTTCTGTGGGGAAAGCCAGAGAAGATGAGAGGAAGAGAGAGGAGAGGAGGCAGACAGAGGAGAGAGGGGAGAGACGGGTTAGAGACAGCTTCCAAAGGCTGCTCCTGGCCCCCCAGCCAGTCCCCCGGGGGCCCCTGGGTGCCAGGATGCGTCCCCCGAGGAGGAGGATGGGCAGCAATGAGGGAAGGCTCTTCGCCTGCCCAACCCTCCCCTGAGGCCCCCGGGTGGGCACGGAGGTGTGGGCGGGGCCGGGCGGAGGCCTGCCCTCGGCCCTCACCTGGAACATCTGGATCATGTCCTCACAATTGCGCTGCTGAGCCACGTCGCAGAGCTTGGCGGTGATGTCGATGCGGCGGCAGATGTCCATGTCTACCTTCATGGCCTTCTCCTGGATCTTCGTGTCCAGCTCAGTCAGGTTCTGTCCAGGGAGCACGGGGAACGGTGAGGAGGCAACCCGCACACCACCCAAGGGCCAATGGGCCCTGGCAAGATCCTCCTCATCCGTCTGCTCACACGTCACCACCGCCTCCCGCACGAAGCCGTCGCCAACTCCTCCAGCAGCATGCGTCCCTCTGGGTGCCCTCCACACACACTCGGCCCAGGCACTGACTTCTCCTGCAACTGGCTCCCTGCCGGATGGGGAGCCCCTGGAGGGCGTGGCCCAGAGCCTGGGACATGTGGGGGGGTCCCTTTTGGCACTTATGTTCCCAGAGAGAAAGAGAGACTACGGGGCGGGCGTTAGGAGAGTGGAGAGCCAGTGCAGAAGGATAACAACAGCTAACACTTATTTGGCGCCAAGTGTGTGCTAGCCCTGTCCTCAGCGTCCGTTATGTCATCCTCGTTCTGCAAAGCAGTGAGGAGGGAGGCAGGGTGGCTGAGGAATTCGCCCGCGGCCACACTGCTGGCGAGGGGCAGGGCTGGGGCCCCTGCTCTTAACTTCCTGCAGAACAAGCTCAGTGACGGTGACGGAGGCGTGCTGCCTCTCCAACACAGGGGCTGTGTTCCTTCTTTTTCTCCCGGGTGGCAAAGGAAAAAAACAGAAGCAGAGCAAAGTGGGGGGAGGGGTGGTGGAGCGGAAACCAACAGGCCACACCTAGCAGGGCTGCTGGCCTGGCTTCGGCAGCCTGGTTGGACAGCCTGGTGATAAGCCCGCCGGGGAAGAGTGTGAGGGGTGTGCTGGCTGCACTCACGTTGCTCATAAGCCCTTTGAAGACCACTAGCTCAGCTTTCAACTGCTGCACCTTCAGCGCCAGCTCCTCCTGGCAGGCGTCAGCCTCCTGGGCTTCCTACGGCCAACAGAAACCCTGGCGTCAGTGGGACTGCCAGTGTGGGAGGAAGGTCAAGACAAGGAAGGAGGGACCAGGAGCGGTTCCAGGACCGAGGGGCACAGGGGGGGACTGAGGGAGGCCCAGGCGGTGGGGCGCCCTCACCTCCTGGAGCTCATGCACTCGCTCTTGCAGCTGCATCCGCACCGTGTACTCCTCTTCCCACCTGGCAGACAGGGAAGAAGGCAAGAGCATAGGGGCGGAGTCCCTCCCTGCCCCTAGCTCCCTGCTCCCCACGTGTCTGGCTCAGGCCTCAGCCCTTGGGTCTGGTTCCCTAGATGAGGAGGAGCTGTGGACAGGAATGCCTGGCGGGCCGGGCGGTGGCCGGCTGCAGCTGTCGGGCGGCTCCACGCTTCCTGGCCAAAGCCGAGTGCACCAGCTGCCTTCCCGGCACCTCCAGACCACACACCAGTGATTATATCTAAGAGCAACTGCAGTTGCTCTGGTCCTTCACACACCCGTCCCATTCAGGCCCCGGCCCAACCAGCTGTCCGCTGGCCTCATCCCCCACGTCCTGCCCACACCAGACCACAGGCCCACCCGGCCCAGTCTCCCACCTTCAGCGGCACAGATCCGGTCTCCCGCCTCCTGCCTGCACCAGAACAGAGCTCCTCTAGCCTGCTGCCCTGCCTCGCACGGGACCATTTAACCCTGTAAAAGCAGCTGCAGGACACACACCGCGTCAACAGAGGAGACACTCAGTCCATCCCCGCACGCCCGAGAAACTGCCCACCCAGTCCCCGCTAAGTGAGCTGGAGGGAGGTGACAGTGGAAAGCAGGAGACTGGGGCTACTAAGCACCCAAACCCAGAGGGAAGGGAACCTGGAGTACAAAAGTGTCCCGTGAGTTAGTGGGTGATACCACAGGTGGCATCTCCCGGGTGCAGGATTCGGAGACTCAGACCACCAGAGGCGACAAACACTCTGGCCACAGGCAGGGTCTCTGTCCGGGACCAGGCTTCTCACACAGGGTGGTCCCCGGGAAGCCAGCGCCTGGTCTGCTACATCACTGAGACGGAAGGCTGGCGGTGGGGGCAACACCGCACCCTACGAGGCTGGCTGGAATAGGGGGACTTCTCGGACCCCACTCACATAGCCTATCCCTTCTTGCCACGTTCTTTAATATATTTTTATTAATTTCAAAGAGGAAGGGAGAGGAAGAGAGAGATAGAAACATCAATGATGAGAGGGAATCATTGATTGACTGCCTCCTGCACACCCCCCCCACCAGGGACTGAGCCCGCAATCCCGGCATGTGCCCTTGACCGGAATCGAACCCAGGACCCTTCAGTCCTCAGGCCGATACTCTGTCCACTGAGCCAAACCGGCTAGGGCCTTGCCACATTCTGGGAAGACTTCTTCCAGTCTGAGAAAGGAGGGGAACTGCACCGACAGAAACTTCAGTATAAGAAAGGTGGTTAGGGAGTAGCAAAGGGGACAGTAAGAAAATGAAAACCCGAGAGAACGTATTCTGTAGCCACGGGATTCAATCCTTCCTTCCCCTCCCTCCACCTTTTTCCCATCTCCCTGTCACACTGTTTCCCGGCTCCCCATCCAGTCGCGCCTGGCTCTCATGTTCCGCACTCACATCCGCACTGCAGTATTCCTAAGAATAACTTCTACATCACCAAGGCTGCCCCTCCCAGCTGGGCAGGGAGAAGGCAGCCAGCCCGGCCACCACCCTGCTGGCTCAGCGTGCAGCCCAGACAGAGCACAGCCTTTTTGGTTCCCTGCTGCCCAAGTCCTTCCCCTTATATATTGTCTTATACAAGATCCTTATCTTTCCTGGCCTTGTTTTCTTCATCTGTAACATAAAGGCTTGGGAAGTGGTACCCTCGGGCGCCTGGAGTCCATGAGTCCCTGGAGGGAGAAGGCAAGACTGACAAAGGGACATTAACCCTGGACACCATGCATCAGGAAGGGGGGGGAAGCATTGTTTGATAGCGAATTCAACAAATTCAGGTGGAAACTTAAGTAAGGAAGTTATGTAAGGATTAGGGTTAATAAAATCGTACAGGGTAAAAAAAAAATAAAAAAAGAAATCGTGGAAGCTCACTAGAATTCTATTTACACTCCAGTCAGACTTTTCCACAAATAGGTTCATTTTGACCTCCGTTCAAATCTGTCCTAAGGACGTTCCCTTAATATGTAGGATTTGAGCAATTTCTGTGTGTTCTGTTTACCAACCACCTCTCTGCCAGATAAACGGTATCCCTGAGTCAAGTGAGGAAGCGGGGGCCATTCCTGTCCGGGGAAAACTGAGGCCAGGAAAGAGAACCACCCCCCTCCCCGCCCCCCCAAGGTCACACAAGGAAGGGGAACTGAAAGTAGAGCCCAGGAGGCTCCAGCTCCCTCCCAGTTCAGTGTTCAAGCTCTGGCCAGGCCTCGCGGGCTACAGACAGGAGCTACAGTGTTGCTATAAAGAGAACAGAATGAGGGCAGGGGATCTGGGGGGGAGGATGAGTAACTGGCAGTGTCAGTACCATACAGCTAAGCTGCGGGGCCCTCTGCACAGCAGCCTGCTGCAGAGTGATGAGCTCATCAGTCCCCAAGGAATAACTCTTTGCTGCCTGGACAGCTGGACCAAGGAC
This sequence comes from Myotis brandtii, assembly GCF_000412655.1. Taxonomy (NCBI): domain Eukaryota; kingdom Metazoa; phylum Chordata; class Mammalia; order Chiroptera; family Vespertilionidae; genus Myotis; species Myotis brandtii. The sequence goes on along the minus strand of NW_005366017.1, from coordinate 495,632 downwards.
AGACACTCTTTCAGTTAAAAAAAAAAATGGCCCTAAGAACAGCAGTTGTTCCTGTGGTTGTAGATGGATTCCAGAACTGTCCGTGTTGCACTGCTCACTGTGTTAATGAACTCGGGCTGGGACTGGGTCTGGGTGGCATCTGAATGATGACTTTAGGATAACCAGGATTCCTAAAGACACTCATAACATGGCCCACAACTAAGGAAGCCAGTATGAGGACAAAACTCAGCCTCAGAAAGCATGCTGATCTGTGATCGCCTAGACTCCCGCAGGTTACAGATGCCTGCAGGTCCTCCCTGGGTAACTTCCCAGAACATTCAGCCAATCCCCACCTGACAAATCTCTGCTACTCAGCTGCAAGGGTAGTTCCCGGGCCTGCCCACTAGGGGTCAGAGTAGCTAATTAGAAGGTTACACCTGGAGGCCCCCAAACCAAAGTCAGTCACCTTCCTCCTTGACCATGGCATCAGGCTGGCTGCCCTGGTGCTCCTGTCCCAACAGCCTGCTAATCAACCCTCTAGGGCAGCCACTTGGCACACAGCCAGCGCTCTAGCATGGCATCCCTTCACCTGGCCTTTTGTGCTACCCTGCCAGGTTCCCCGCAAAAAGCCGAATAAATCTTCATCCTCAGAAGGTACCGAGCCTGCCCCCAGCTGCCGTATATTCACAGGGAGTGTATTCACAGGGAGTGTATTCACAGGGAGTGTCCACGTTCCCAACTTTCTCCTCCCGGCTCCTCTGCTGACTGTTCTCCGTGCCTCCGCCCTGGCTCTGCACTTTCAGATTCCTCATCTCCCACTAGCCCTACAACTACCAGTCCCTCCCCTTTCCCTAGGGAGCTCCCATGACTCCTTCTTGCCCCATGTTTTTGACCTCCTCCAAGCAATGCTCTGCTGTCCCTGAGCCTCTAAACCAGCGCAGGGACCCAGCCTCCATTCCCAGCACTGCTTGGGAAGCTCTGGGCAGTGGCAGGATCACCCACCGCACCGGGCAGCCCTCCCTGGCCACTCCCTTCTAATTTCACATTAGACTCCCAACTGAAGCTGCTGCCTCTTACTTTCCATCAGTGTGTGGAGCTTATATCACAAAACCTCCCGAGGGCTGAGACTGACGGGGATAAGCAGTACCCCAGATGTGACTTCGCAGACCCCTGTCCCTTTCACACCTCACGAAACCCCAGCTACACCCTCCTCCAAACATTGCAGCCTAGAGGAGACAGACAGACAGACAAGTCAGAAGCAATCGATGAACTCCCCTCAGTATCCCACTCCCGGGCTCCTTCTTGTCACGGGTCTGACTTCTGCATTCTTGTGGATCGTCTTCCGGGAGCCAATGCCACCCAGCCACTCCCAAGCTTAACACAGCAGCAACTTACTCTGGTGTTAGTCCTGCCTGGTTCTGGGGCCCCAGCTGCCCTCCTCCCCGCACCTCGCCCTGGCCGAGTGTGGCAGGACCCTAGGCCAGCCCCCGCCGGCCCGTCCCCATTCCTACCTCCGCTTGTACTCGTCCCGCTCGCGCTTCACCTTGGCCAGCACGTTGTAGAGGGCGCGGATCTCGGGGGTGATGGTGTCGATCTGGACGCCCACCCCGTCGGGGTGCACCCACGACAGGCCAGGCCCCTGCACCAGCATGGGCTCCAGTCCCGGGCCGAGCCGGCGGGCGTGGGAGA
>NW_005366017.1:489024-493480 GCF_000412655.1 Myotis brandtii | reverse complement strand
CTCCCCGCGGGGCCCCCGGCGGCCCGGCCAGGCCCTGCTGCTCCTGCTGTAGGAGGAAGAGGTTGGGCCCGAATAACGGATTCATGGCTGCGCCTTCTGCTGGGAGATGGAGCCCGGTGCAGGGGCAGGGATGCGGGGCGAGGGAGAAGGGCCAATGAGGCGCCCGGGGGACGCAGGACAGCCAATCAAACGGCTCGGCAGAGAGGGCAGAGGTCAGGGGGGCGGGGGAGGGCGCAGAGGAAGCCAATGAAAGGCTCAATGTGAGGTTGGCACCTCAACTTTTGAGGGTCTGAGGCAGAGCCCAGAGCTGAGCAGAGCACGAGCCAGCGCTTCTCTGAGCGCCAGACCCGTCTGTGCCCAGAACCCAGCCAGGGTGGCCGAAAACCCAACCCTCCAGTCCGCCATGGGTCCTGGTGGCAGGGAGCCCATCTCCCCACACCCCTATCGTCCTCCTCTCCCCAACACCCTAACTCCAACTCCTGGGCTCTCCTTTCCGGGTCCCTGGAGTCCCAGGGGTCCCAGGGTGACCCGATTTCCGTGTACCACTGTCCCCTCTTAGGAGGATCCCTGTCCCACCCTCACATCTACCCTTAAAGGTGCAATGCCAGTACTTGGCCCCCTCAAAAAACACAGCGACCAGAGATTGCAAAATGTATATTAAACTTCATATGCACAGTGGGAAAGCCATCCTCACAGAGGCAAGAGTTCCAACCCAGGGACAACAGCAAGACGCACCCCAGTCTCGTTTCACCCAAGTATCTAAGACAGCAGTGGCCCGCTGCTGCCTCTGGGCTGAGATTTTCTCCTCTTTGCTGGTGGGGGCCGGCTGGCACTAAGGGGGGACATGGTAGGGGTCTGGGGTCCCTCGGAGGTGCCATTCTGTTTCTGGAAGGCAGCTTTCTTGGAAGGCTTCTGTGGCACCTGCTGCTTTGCCTTCTCAGCCCCTTGGGGCTGAACACAGTTCTCAGGCTTCCAAGTGGCCTGAGGCTTGGAGAGGGACAGCCCGGTGGGCATCTCTGTATCCATGGCCTTGAGAGGAGCATTCTGCCTCCGGAAGGCAACTTTCTTGGAAGACTGCAGTTTAGGTGACTGTTGCTTTAGCTTCCCGGTCACCTTGGGTTTCCTGATCACTACGGCCTTTTCAGCTGGCTGCCTGTTACCCTGGGGCTTGGAGGAGGCTTGGACCTTTGGGACAGAAGGTCCAGTGGACAATTCAGAGTCTGCCCCTTTGGGGATACCATTCTGCTTCTGGAAGGAGGTCTTCTTGGGACGTTGCCGTTTCTGCAAGTGCCACTCTGCTTTCACAGCCCCTTTGGCCTTTTTGGCAGGCTTGCTGCTGCTCTCAGGCTTGGGGATCACCTGGCCTTTCAGGTCAGGCACATCTGGGTTTGTAGGGGTGGATGTTGCAGAATTTCCTGGGGCTAAAATTAAACAGATTATGTGAGAAAAAGGACCTCATCACTGAGTCTTGATCATTAGTGGCATTAAAATAAGGCAACTGCCTGGGTACTATTTCTTGGCCAAGTGTTCCACATAACTGAAAGAGTGCCTTAGAGTAGACTACCTGGTTTCACATTACTTAATATCACCTGGCTTCACTCAAGTCCTATTTGAACCCTGCATTAAAGAGAAGGGTTCAGCCCAGACCGGTTTGGCTCAGTGGATAGAGCGTCGGCCTGTGGACTGAAGGGTCCCAGGTTCGATTCCAGTCAAGGGCATGTACCTTGGTTGCGGGCACATCCCCAGTGGGGGGTGCGCAGGAGGCAGCTGATCGATGTTTCTAACTCTCTATCCCTCTCCCTTCCTCTCTGTAAAAATACAGAGGGACCCCCACGAGGGCATGAATTTTTGTGTACTGCACCTCTAGTTAAGACATAAATGAGTACTGACATTTAAATACATACTTTTAAAGTTACAACAAACTTTAACTATTTCTTAAGGTTTTTGTTAACATTCAGATGTGACTTTTATAAGGGTCGCTACTGATAAAGAAAAAACCCAACTCAATAAACCATGCAGTTTGTATCCAGAGACGCTCACTTCTCCCTCTTCCAACTAAACCCAGGTTATATCCCAGCATGCAGAGCCCAGCAAACCCCACACTTCCCCTTGAGATCCAGGACAGACGCCTCAGATGGCTGAGAAAACAATCTGTAATTAGTGTGATGGGCTCAGAGAACGGACAGTTCTGAGGAGTTTTATTGCCAACCCAGTGCTGACAATGCTGGACCAGCAGAGGTCCATTACCAGTAAGGTGACCCTGGGCCAAGAAGGAAGAGAAACCACAACCCGCATTGGGAACATACTTAGTGATGAGCAAGTGCAACCACTTGGTAGATAAAGGAACAGGCTGGCATCCACAGGAGCACTCTAACATGCTCCAATGGGGTCCCGGCTCAGGACCAAGCCTCGCTGGATGAAAGGGGTCTCTTATCCGAGCAGCTAAGGCTGTGGTAAGGATGGCAGAAATCCTCCCTTCCCCACACTCACACTATAATGAGTCTTGAAAGGCAGAAAGAGCAAAGGCAGTGATGATGGGTAGAGAGATCACTTACCTGTTTGGGACTGGGGAATAGAATTGGAGAATTTCTTGAACTTGGCAATAAAGAAACCATCCATATTGTGGGTGTGGGGGTAGAAGCGGCGGGTGGAACGCAGAGTGGGGTGGAAGCGCCTTTCTCGAAAGCGGGTAAAGCCCTCCTGGCCAAAGTCTAGACCTGTGGGCACCAGCCGCACATTCCTCTTTTTCAGGGCATAGTCTACCACCCACTCGTTCTCTTCCACCTGGATATGTGGGGGAGACAAAGATGGAAGGAAGAGCAGAGCAGAGCTGAGCTGAAGGGAGCTAAGGGGCAGTCTTCCAGCCCTCCCCTCCTGCACTGCCATGCAGAGCCCTCACCATGATGGAACAGGTGCAGTAGACGAGGTAGCCTCCTGTCTTGGAGGTGGCATTGACAGAGTCAATAGCACTCAGGAGCAACTCCTTCTGAAGGTGAGCACAGCGCAGGATGTCCTTCTCATCCTGCACCAGGGCGGAGACCCAAGAGTGTCAGAATTTCAAAAGGCAGCCTCAGGAAGAGAGGTGAGCTGCTGGGTGCCCCGGGTGCCCTTCCACCTCCCACTCCTGCTCTGCAAGGCCCAGCCGAGACCTCTCAGCTATTCCCACCCCCACCCCAGCTCCTCACCTTGTTAGTCTTCACAGCTGGGTCCTTGGAGATGACCCCAGTGCCACTGCAGGGAGCGTCCAGCAGTACTCGGTCAAAGCCCCCCACCACCTGGAGAAAAAGGGTAGGTTAATCACCGTTTTTAGTCACCTATACTGCACCATTTATTTCCTAGAGGCAAGTCTAAATATTCTGATGTCAGGAAGGGGGCAGGTGAACTGGAAGACACCCCAGGAGAGATGCACAGAAGGGAGTCCCACCTTGGGGAATTGACGCCCATCATAGTGGCTGATAATGGTGTTGGTGACTCCCAACCGGTGCAGGTTACCCACAACACTCTTGAGCCGCTCAGCATTGGCATCATTGGCAAGGATCACACCTGTGTTCTTCATCAGCTGGGCTGGGGGGAGGGAGGTTAAGTGCTCAGCAGCCAGCTCCTCTGCCCCCACACTTACTAGCACCTCCAGCCCAGGAATCCATAGGTGAAGTCTCAGCACCTCAAGGGAAACTTCACCCCAATCAGCCCTGCTCCCCACTGCCTGCTGCATGGGTCTCCCCAGTCTGCAATGACCCCTGGTGATGAGCACAATCATCATGGGTTTTTCCATCGTTACTGAACATCTCTCTGGTCCCACAGACTAAGTTACTTCTTTTAAGCGTTAACAGCTTAGTAAGAAATTGACTAATTACTATGCCAAGTATCTCTATATGTATATCTCAACCCTTATCACCCAGGCATAATATAAAAGCCAGCCCAAGCACAGTTACCACCCCATTTTACAGGTGACAAAAGAAAGTCAAAGGCTTGCCCGAGGTGCTAAGTGTCACCCACAGGGCTGGAACTCAGGCCGAATCCAGAGCCTGTACTCCTCTCCACCCTGCTAGCTGTCTGTGCAGTTTCCTGAGAACTAGCGAGTCTCCAACCCCATCTACTTTCAAAAGCAGAGAACCAGACAAATCCTACTCCTGCCTGCATTTCTCGTACCTATGTAGCTGGTCTTTCCTCCAGGGGCACAACACATGTCCAGGATCCGCTCGTGTTCCTGGGGTGCCAAGGCCATGACAGGTAACATGCTGGAGGCCCCCTGTAGCATGTAGTGCCCAGCCAGGTACTCGGGAGTAGCACCTGCAGAGGAGGACCTGTGTGTGACATGCTGGGAGAAGGGCAGAGGCAGAAGGGCTACTGGTCAGGGAACACTCACCAATGGGCACTGAGGAATCATATACCACTAGTCCGGTCTTTGACCACTTGCCCAGGGGATCCAGGTTAACCCCACGATTGATTAGCGCCT
>NW_005366017.1:483209-488824 GCF_000412655.1 Myotis brandtii | reverse complement strand
TTAGGGCAAGAATGAAAATTTTTAAAGCCTTATAGGTTACCATGTCCAGAAAACAGATGGAGATATGAAAACCTGGTCCTATCAGGAAGTCTGTGACAACTCTTAGACCTCTTAGAAAATAATCCCCACAGACTCTCTGAAAGCAATTGATCCTCTCACATCCCACCCCACCCCATTCCATCCCACCCCATCCTCTGGTGTCCTTTTCCTTAGCCTGAGGCTCTAATTCAAGGTCTGAACTCCATCCCACTGAAGCAGACTGGCAGCTCCTGCTATTTCCTGGAAGGGGACTCCAATTTTCCAAGAGGCTTAGCCCTTTAACATACCAAAATTTAATCCTATTGGTCAGAGCACATTAAAGATAATTATCAGGTTATCTGCGTACCAGGAAATATAACACACACAGGTGAACTGAACTTTAGAACAGGGGTCTTTAACCGGGGGTCCTTGAGCCCTTGGAAACAATGAGCCTAAAACATGGTTTATGCCCATGTGCTCTCTTTCTGGGAGCAGGAATCAGTTTCACCAGCTTCTCAATGATCTAAAAGGCAGACAAGTCCCTCCCATTTCTGAGGCAGCACTTTCATCCTTATTTAGGTGTCTCAACTGTCATAGGGAGCAGAGGCTAAAGGGCGAGTTTTCCACTTCACAGAGGTCCTAGGCCCCCAGCCAGTCAGACAGACCAGCATGACACCAGGCCTATATAGGTTTGCCTCCTGGAATCATGGTTATACCAACAACCAATACCAGTCAGGGTGGGATAGGGAGTCTCTGTGGTTAACAGAAGTCAGTACCTCGCAGAGACAAGCAAACCTCAAAACCCACCCCTCACCTGAGCAAGGTCTCGGCGCCGGGTTTTCAAGGTGTTGGTCCTGAGGGTGATGGGCCGAGGCACCTCATTAGCTTCTAAGAACTCCACCAGCTGGTAAAGCAAGATGGCAAGGAGCAAGTCAGGCTGGCCAAGCTCAGCCAGAATTGAACAAGGGAGCTGACCGCCTTCCTTACTCAGGGTAAGGAGAGAGGTGAGAACAGGAAAGCAGAAGGAGCATTAGATTGGCAATTCGGTACCTCAGACAGAGGGAAGAGGTCCATGAGCTTGCCAAGCAGAAAGTCTCCATAGGAGTAGTAAGTGGCCAGATCCCGCTGAAGCCGGTGCAGATACTCAGCTCGAGACCGCCCTTCCTCCCGCTGAGTCCCAAAGTCACGCAGCACTCCCACTATGTCTTGGATGCGCTTGTGAATTCGTTGCAAGTCTGGAGCCTGGGCACGTGGGCCTGTTAAGAAACTGTTCCATAATGGCCCAGGGCCTGGAAATCCCCTCCAGCAAGCACCTTCCCCCACCCCTCACCCTTCACTGGAAGGATATTCTGCTCCATCTCCCCAGCAGGGGGCAGCACAAAAGGCTCCTCTTCATCCAGGTTGATCTGCAGGCCCCCATCTGTCTCGTATTCCTTTTGGGGGCCTGACTCAGGGGACACTCCCTCCTCTTCCTCCTCTTCATCAGTTTCCTCCTCACTCCACTGGCCCCTAGAAACAGGCCCAGGAACAAAGTGATTCACAGATCAAAACAGACACCACTTCCTTCCTCACCTTTTCCTTCATCCCAGCTGCTAACTATTCTCCATCCTAAAGAGTTTCCAAAACTCACCCAGCAACAGCTTCCTGGGCCTTCTGCTTCCGAGCAGCCCTTTCAATGGGCAGCAACTGAAAGAGAGGAGAGGCTGGTGATGCAGAGCTTGCCCTCCCACCAACCCACTAGCACTTTGTATCTCTGTATTTTATTTTTTCCTAAATACAAATGTAACACTTGCTCTCAGAAGGAAACATAGACCCTAAAGACATGAATTTAACATTGGCACAATACTGACAACTGTTGAAACTAAAGGATGGATTCAAAGGGTTCCTTATACTGTCCTATCTACTTTTGCATTTCCCTTTCCATTAAGAAGTTAAAACATGAATACACACCATATGTGTACAGGGAGGACAAAAACTGTCCTTAGGCATCTTTTCTGCCATATTTTCTTCCAGACTTCTTCATTATTTTTTTTTTAAGAGAAGTTTTATAAGAGTTTATTTGAGCCAAAATTGACAACAATTGCTGGGAAGCAAGATTTCAAATGCTCCCTATTCTACTTTTCCTACAGTTAAAATCATGATACGTTTCCATATTTGTTTCCTGCTTTTTCTCATTCACAGAGAAAAGGCACATTCGGACACGATGGCCAAGTGTTACTTAGCATATGTCTATTGGGTAGTTTGAAATTTTTCAGAGCTTTTCACATTAGAGTGCATGTGGTGCCTCAAAATCTCGTAATAGGAGCTCTATAGAGAGATGGGGCTTGTGGGTGAGGGGTGCAAATTGGAACTTGCTTTTTCTTTTTCAATTGATTTTCAGGGGCTTTTAAAAAATTCTATATAACTCTATATTACTTAAAATTCTCTAATAACACACCCATATACTAATTGTAGAACACATAAATAACTTCTTACACCTCTGTAAATAAATCTGTCCACATTTGGATCATTTCCTAAATGGAATTACTAGGTAAAGAACGTTTCTAGCCCTGGCTGGCATAGCTCAGTTGGTTGGGTATTGTCCCGTGCACGGAGAGGTTGCCAGTTCGATTCCTGGTCAGAGCATGTGCCCGGGGTTGTGAGTTCATGAAGCAGCCAACTGATGTTTCCCTCTCACATCTTTCTCTCTCTCAAAACCAATAAAAAATATTTTAAAAAAGAAGAAAGAAAAAGTTTCTAAGGTTCTCAGCAAATGCTTTATAAAAAATGTGTGTGCGCCCTAGCTGGTTTGGCTCAGTGGATAGAGCATCGGCCTGTGGACTGAAGGGTTCGCTTCCAGTCAAGGACACATGCCCGGGTTGCAGGCTCAATCTCCAATAGGGTGTGCAAGAGGCAAACGATCAATGATTCTCATCATTGATATTTCTAGCTCTCTCTCCCTCTCCTTTCCTCTCTGAAATCAATAAAATTAATATATTAAAATGAACTTATATTAAAAAAAAGTGTGCATTTTTATTTCCATCAGTGGGGTACCAAGTGTCCACCCTACCACATCCTCATCAGCACTGAGCATTCTCATGCTCTATCAAATAGCTCACTTAAACATGCATGTGCCCTGGAATGATGTAAGGTGATAGGAAAACAGTGTTAAACCACTAAAATCCCTTTTTGCTACTAAGGGTTATCCCTGTCTCAAGGATCTGGAAAGACTAAAATGCAAGGATCACTTCCTGAACAACCAGAGAAATAAACTCACCTCCTCTTCATCTTCGTCCTCTGAGTTGGAGTCTGTTCCATAGTCATCTATCATATCCGCATCACTGTCCTCAGAGCCCCAGAGGTCTCCCTGGTTTACCACACCATCCTCTTCAGAGTCTTCCTCTTCCTCTTCTTCGTCACTGCTATGGGCTGGTGCTGGGCGCTTCTTGCCTCGAGCAGTGTTAAGTAAGGACTGGGCTCCCTTCTTACCAGGTGTCTGGAGAGCTCCTACAGAGATCCCTAAGGGTTTGAAGAAACCTAAACTAATGGTAGCCACACACGGCCTGGACTTTCCACCCCCAGGAATATCCTCTGACTGCTCCTTTCACTCCAGAAATGATCAGCAAGCCCTTCCCTTCCCAGGCCCACAGGACTCTTCAAGTAGCACCCAGCTCCTATTTTCACTCACCTTTTGGAAGCTTTCCAGGCAATGGTTTGACCCCAGGACGCTTATTCATCTCAGAGGTTTCAGCGGAGCCCAACCTCCTCTTGGCTGCCCTGAAAATATATGAAAACATATAAGGACTGAGGAAATGGAATACACCTCCAGGTTCTGACATTTCCCATCACAAGGAAGTGTGACAGTCCCCAAACAACCCTTTCATCAGCATGATCACATGGGGTCACGTGGCTGAAGATGAACAGCATCAACTTAATCTACGTAAGTCTGGACATCCACACTCACCTCTTTCGAGCACGACTAGACAGCCTTTTGGAATTTTCATCACCAGCTGTAAAAGAGAGAGAGAGAGAAAGAACAGGAAGTTACAGGGAAAATAAAAACAGCAAGGACAGAGGGAAGAAGTGAGGAAAGAAGTGGGGAAAGAAAGTTAATGAAAGGGGGTCAATTCTAATTCACTCCACGGTGCTTTACCAGGAGCTGGGTAAGAAATATAAAGATGATCTCCATCTCATTGTTCAACAACCAAATCCAAACTGAGCCTCCCTCAGACTTCTGATTTCAATAAGGAGCACCATCACCGTTCTGATAACATAGATTTAAAAGCTAGAGCTTCTTCTGCTCTTTCCCTCATTCTCAATTTAACTGGTTATCAACCACTGCGGATTTTACCTTTACAACTGCTGTTTTTCATACATTCTCCAAGAAATAAAGGGTTTAAATCTCAACCCTTCATTTAGTAACTGTATGCAAGTAATTAACCTCTCAGCATCCACTTCCTTAACAGTGCCTTTCTCAGGGGGCACCAAGAGAACGAAGCATAACAATGTGTCCAAAGGGCTCAGTATAACGCTCAGCTCAACTAACTGCATTTTGTCTCCAATGTGCAATGCCAACTACCTGTCTCCTCTGCCAGTCTTCCCCGCAGCGGACTACTCACATGTGGGAACCAGGTTTCTGTGTTCCCACCTCCATCCCCTCCAGAACGCAGTTCACAGGGACTGGCCTGTCCCCTTCCCAACTTCCACTTGCTAGAACGTCACCCAGCCCGGCCAGTGGCTCAGTGGTTGAGTGCTGACCCATAAACCAGGAGGAGGCAGCTAATCAATGATTCTCTCTTATCAGTGATACTTCTCTCTCCCTCTCCCTTCCTCTCTGAAATCAATAAAAAAATATTTTTAAAAAAATAAATAAAATAGCTTCCATTCTTCAAAACCCAGGTTCTGAAAATCTAAGTTAGGACACCTCCTTCAGGGTTAAACCTCTCCTTGTTATGGGTACTCGTGTCCCCGTCGCTTCTTCCCTAAGCTCTAACGCTGATGGCGTGTTTCATTCATACTTATCCCTAGTAACTCATACAGACGAGATTCCGCTTCAACAGGAAGTGGAGGGAATGAAGGTTCTGAATGCACATGGGAAAAGCGGCGCACAAGCTGGAGAATCGGAGGCATGCTTGAGCCTCACCTGCAGGCAAGAACCTGGCGAGCTCGGTCTCAGCGCCCTTCTGTTTTCGGGCCTTTCGGCCGGGCCCGCGCTTCTCCTTCTTGGTCGGGTCCAACTTGCGCCCCATGATACTGGGGAAAAGGAAAATGGGAGTGAGTCGCCGTGTCGGAAAGGGAACGGCGGCCCGCAGACTTAGCGTATCTGAGCGGGAAGGGGCATCATCTCTACCAGAACCTCGACTCGGCACCCCGACAGCCCCTCGAGGCCTGACCAAACTCCTCCCACGACGAGACCCGGACCCCACGCCATCTGCACCGCGTCCCCGTCCTCATGCCCCAGCCCAGGTCAGTGCTCCCCTCCCCGACTTCCTCCGGAGTCCTCCGAAGCCTCGGCTCACCTGAAAGCGGGTCCGGACCCGAGACGCGCCCTCGGCACCAGGGGCAGCAACCCACGTGCAGTCTGAGGCTGCCGCTCTGACGCCTCTCCCAGGAAATGC
>NW_005366017.1:461546-483191 GCF_000412655.1 Myotis brandtii | reverse complement strand
GCGGAACCCGGAACGCACGGGCGCCCTGGGAACGCGCGCCTGGCGGTCTGCGCTGCGGCCGGGGGAAATTCGGGAGCGGACCGCCCTACTCAGACTCCCAGAGGGAAGGCAATGGCGGGGCTGTCCTCAGCTCCCCCGCCCTTCCCTCCTGGCCTGAGCGTGTGGCCTCACTGCAGGTTTGTTGGGAAAATGGTACCTGAAGGCCTCCGCCTCACCCCAAACCAAAGCGAAATAGCGGGGCCCTCCTCCTGGCACCTCCACCCTTCCTCGTCGAAGATCACGGCATCCCTGGCTCCTGCCTGCTCCCAACCCTGTGATTATGAACCCTCTTCCTGATCCCAGACGCCTGTTCAGCCCATCGGGTAGTTTCATGCTTAGGTTCACATCTGGGGATCGGGTGGACATCTTGCACCTTGACTTCCCACAAGTGAGCAAGGACAAGCTATTTCAGCCTCCCTTCTTACAAATACTAAGCTAGTGCTGGCAGCTGTTAAACACTGTCCCAAGCACGTTCCTGGATTTATCGTCCCGACTTTCTGAAGATTACTTCATACATGGGAAACCTAAGCCCATGAAATGGCCGGTGAGCCCAGGTCGTTGGGAGCCTCTCATCTTCCAGGGGAGAAGGAGCCGTCGCCCTTGGTCTGCAGCACAAGGGCACATGCACGCGGGCAGGAGCGTGTTTGCCAACTACCAGAACCTCAGGAAACCTTTCGTTTCCATTACACATTTCCCAGGGCTCCGGTCACACACATGCATCCCTGCTCCTACAACCCACACTGAACCAGCGCACTAAAATACAAGGAAACTTTTATTTTCAATTTTCATCAAGAAATTTTGCTGTGGTTTTTATGCTTTTGGTTCTTTTCCTTTTTTTTTTTCCAAACTTTATTTCATTCTAGCCGTGGCTGGAGCCGCTGGGTTCCTGGTATTAAAAAGATGCCAACAGAGGTAGCTGTGTCTCACCCAGGGGCCCAGCCCACTCCAAATACCCCAAAAAAGGAGAAAAGAAAACACAAAATAAATCAACAAAATAAAACCAAAAGAACAAAGAAATTCAGATCGTTTTCTTCAAGCCTGGCAGGAACCCACAACAGTTTGTGTGTAACAGACGTTACAGTGGGGAAAGCCAGGGCCCAGAAGAAGGCCAGCCAGCCCGCCAGCTCCCTGCAGATGGCGCCGGCGCTACTGCTGCATTCTCTCCAGCAGGAAGGGCACCACTGCCCTCACTCCCTCCCCTCCCCCAGTGGACTGGGGGCTGTTCCTTTACAACATGGAAGATGGGCAGAAGGAAGGAGAGGGTCTCTCAGGCCCCCAAGGAAGAAGCTGGGCAAGGGAAAGTGAGGAAGGTCATTGCTCAGCGGTGAAGGTGGTTATCGTCAGTCTGGATCTTCACTGCTGCTGGGCAACCTATAGCAAGAGAGAGACATGGAAGTCAGAATTCCAAACCGGTATTCACCAGATCCCCAGAGAACTCTCTGGTAGGAAGGCCCCACCTGCCCAGTTAGGGACAGAGAGTGAAAGTTACAAGTTCCAGAATGGCTCTGCTGGGACAGAGACCATGAGAAAAGGTTCTGCCCTGGCTGGTTTGGCTCAGTGGATAGAGCATCAGCCTGTGGACTGAAGGGTCCCAGGTCCGAATCCAATCAAGGGCACATGCACGGGTTGCGGGTTCGGTCCTCAGTGGGGGGCATGCAGGAGGCAGCCGATCAATGATTTTCATCATTGATGTCTCTCTCTCTCCCCTCTCCTTTCCTCTCTGAAATCAGTAAAAATATTTTTTTTTAAAGAAAAGAAAATGGTCCTACCTGCTGTGGAGTAGGTTCAGGCGCTCGGTTTGCCAGGCGGCTGAGAATGTTACGCTCCGACATCTGTAGCCTCACAGCAACTGGGGGAATCCGGGCAATAGTAGCTGGGAGTCGAGTCACATCAGCTTTCATGTCACTCAGCAGTTCTTCTAGCTGTTTCAGAACTGCAAGGGGGAAAAGGTGGTGAGCTGAGGTGAAGACCCAGCTCCTGCTTACCACAGTGGACCTGTGTCTGCCCATGACTTCTCAGTGACCAAGCGACTGATGTGCTGGAGTGCTGTCCTTTATCAGTCTCCCGACCTGGCCTCCACCACGCTCAAATTCCTACTCCTCATATTCCAGTTCCAACTGTCCATGATGCTATGCCTTTTTAAAATGTTTATTTAATTACAGGTAACTTTCAATATTATTAGTTTCAGGTGTACAGCATAATGGCTTGATGATCATGTACTTTCAAAACTGATACCCCTGACAAGTCTGGTACCATCTGACACCGTACCTGTCATGACAGCATTACTGACAACACTCCTTATTCTGTGCTCCACATCCCGTGGTTATTTTGTATCTATGCCTTTTAAAGTCACCTAACCCTCTCTGCCCTTTGCTCCCTATTGTCTCTACTTCCTCTACTTCTTGAGAAGCTTATTCCTATTGTTTCCTTTTCTCACTATCTTTCCTCTCCACCTTTTGGAGCTGTCTCCTCCTTTATTTATGCCTTCTTTTCATCATTTCACCCTCCACTTCCCTCACAATGTTTTAACTTTCATTAGAAAGGGGTCTAGATTTGTTGGGATCTTAAATCACCTTATGTTACCTCTTAAGTATCCCAGATGACATTATATTATTCTGCTTTACTTCCCACCTCCAAGAACTTGAATATATTAAAAGAGGCAAAGAACTACTATCCTTAATTGCCTCTAAGACAGTGGTTCTCAACCTTCTGGCCCTTTAAATACAGTTCCTCATGTTGTGACCCAACCATAAAATTATTTTCGTTGCTACTTCATAACTGTAATGTTGCTACTATTATGAATTGTAATGTAAATATCTGATATGCAGGATGGTCTTAGGCGACCCCTGTGAAAGGGTCATTCAACTACCAAAGGGGTCGCGACACACAGGTTGAGAACCGCTGCTCTAAGATAATAGCTTCCCAAGGAGGAAGGCACAGATCCCCAGTACATCTTAAGCTCCCAGACAAAAGGACCCTGAAAAACATTTTGGAAACAAGAAATGTGTATTGGAGAGGGGGGGAGGAAGGACTCTGAGTCAGCAGGAGGCAGGAGAGTCACTGGCTACCTTTGTGCAGGACCGCATTGGCAGGCTTGTTTCCTGCCATTGACTCCTTGGACAAGTGTTGATGACTCTCTGCCAAACACTCCACCTCAGCAAAGCGGGTATTTAGAGCCATGGAAGGGTGAGAAGGGTCCTCTGACATGTTCAGGTAAGCTGCCCGCCGAAGCTGTTCCTCAATGACCAGGGCTTGTTCTAGAAGCTGGACAAGGGATAGAGAAGAGATGAGACTTAGAGTGATACTCACTTTGCTTATTTCTTTTGTTTTGGTTAATCCTCACCCGAGAATATTTTTTTCCATTGATTTTTAGAGAAAGCAGAAGGAAGGGGGAGAGACAGAGAGGAAACATCAATGTGAGAGAGACACATCAATTGGTTGCCTCCTGCACGCACCCTGACCAGGACCAGGAATCAAGCCTGCAACAAAGGTATGTGCCCTTGACCGAATCAAACCCACAACCATTCAGTCCGTGGGCCAACGCTCTAACCACCGATCCAAACTGGCTAGGGCTACTGCTTATTTCTGATGGTCTCGGAATGCATAAAAATTAGAATCACAAATAATCCTACCTCCTAGAGGTACTGTTAACATTCTGAGATTTTTCTTTCCATAGGTATTTTTTACATAATTGAAACTATATATACATATCTATATTGTTTCACTAAAAGTTACATAGTAAGCATCTTCCTTTGTTCTTTGCTGCACTTCATAAAAGACGATTCTTAATGGTTTGCATGGTAGTCCATCCCATGGGTATATCTACATCGTATCATTTAAGTTGTTTTACTCTTTAAAATTATTTTTGGCCCTGGCCAGTGTAGCTCAGTTGTTTGGGCATTGTCCTGTGCACCAAAAGGTTGCGGGTTTGAAAACCAGTCAGGGCACATGTCCAGGCTGCAGGCTTGATCCCCCATAGGACCCCTACAGGAGGCAGCTAATCAATGTCTTGCTCTCACATCGATGTTTCTCTCTCCCTCTCCCTTCCTCTTAAAAAAAAAAAATTCTCGAAATTTTTTTGTTGCTTCCTTTGTCTCATATTTCACTTCCATTCCTTACCTTCACCAATAGGTAACCCTTCTAATATACTTACTGTGTGTCTTTTGGTGGGTGTTCTTGAAGTTTGTGCACATTTCTAGTTTACAGAATGTTCTGTATATATAAAATGCTTTCCTTTCCCCACTACGTATCTTCTTAAAGTGTCCATTTATGTTGTTATATCATATGCATTTTGTTGCTTCTAGCTGTTGCTTAGTGCTCCATGATGTGAATCCATATTTTATCTATCCACACTCCCCATTTCGAACAGCTAGGTTGCTTCCAGGCCCCAACAACAAAAATCATACTGCAACATACTCTTGTAGCTGTTGCCTGATGGAGCTGTGTAAAAGGGTCTTTGAAACATATTCCAAGAGACAGAATATTGATTCAGAAGTTATGAGACTTAATTTACTCACGCATCCACTGGTAGAGAGAATGCATTAGGGGACAGGAAAAAGGACAGTATGAGGATAATGCGCTGCTATTTCTTCCACAAGATCTGGCTCCAGCAGGGCCTACTAATTTACCTCCAAACAGACCAAGCATCCACTTTCAAGCCATATACCCTGTCTCCTTCACCAACTCCCTCTTCTGCCCCAAACTGAGCTTTTTCTAGAATTAGCCCTTGACTTGCTGCTGTTCTTTCAAAGTATTCTCCCAACAGATCTCTTCCTCTCCTAGGTCAGCCAGAACCTATATGCAAATGATTTGATGCTTTTCAAACCTGCAGGTCAAGCACTGGTTGTTCTGATTCCACCCATGTATGATGATCACTCTTTGATCCCACTTGTTTATGGTGGCACAGGTAGTGGGAGGGTTATTTACTGGTGAGAAACACCAACTGACTTGCCTAAAACTGAACTTCCTCTTTTCTACAAACTGTTCCCTCTCCTCCTCACTTCCCTGATCTGCCAATGATAATTTAATTTTCTCAGTAACTCAGGCTCAAAGCTTCAGTTATTTCTGAAGGCTTATTCCTTTGTATCTCAAATCCAGTAAGTGAGGGGTCAGCAAACTATGGCCTAGGGGCCAAATTGGGCCTGTTGCCTATTTTTGTATGGCCCAAGAGCTAAGAAATTTTTTTTTTTAACATTTCTTAAATGGCTGAAAAGTGAAAATAGTTTGTGACATTTCATAAAAATTATATGAAGTTCAAATTTCAGTGTTGACAAATAGTTTTATTGGAACACATTCATACTTATTTATGACCCGTGGCTGCTTTCATGCTACCACAGAGTTGAGTATTTGCAACAAAGATCATATGTCCACCAAAGCCTAAAATATTTACTTTCTGGCCTTTTAATAGAAAAGGTTTACTGCCGAAACCGGTTTGGCTCAGTGGATAGAGAGTCGGCCTGCGGACTGAAAGGTCCCAGGTTCGATTAATCAAGGGCATGTACCTGGGTTGCGGGCACAGCCCCAGTAGGAGATGTGCAGGAGGCAGCTGATCGATGTTTCTAACTCTCTATCTCTCTCCCTTCCTCTCTGTAAAAAATCAATAAAATATATTTAAAAAAAAAAAAAAAAGGTTTACTGACCCCTACAATAAATCAGTAAATTCCATAAATTCTTTGGTGTTTTATTTCCTTTACTATATCCTTTTCATTTTCCACAACCAGCATCATAGCTCAGCCCTTACTACCTCACAATATGATAGTTCTATAATTTCATGAATGTTGTTTTCATTTCCCTTGGTCATATTAAAACTCTTCACAAACCTTTAATGGCTACCCATTAACTATAGGGTAAAGTCCATACTCTATCCAGTGCCAAAAAACCTACCTACTGACCTCTAGCCCTTACCTACAACCTCCCACAAGTGTTTTCTATAACCCAACTGGGCCAACTTGCTTCCAAACACCCTAAGCTCTGCTGCCTCTATGTCTTTGCTGGGCTTAATCCATTTTAGGTTAGCCTTCTGTTTCTATCCATTCCAATCTCCATATTACATTCATCAAAACTTAATTCCCCATGCAGCCATTTGTGAACCCTCTCCTCACTCCCCAAATTCCATCTGGAGAACTTTCTTATGGATTCAGCAGTCTCCCTCCCAATACCCAGAAAGGCATTCACTTAATCCCATATTTGCCTCTACTTTAAACTGTAAGCACCTTGAGAACAGGCACTATGCCTTATTTGTCTTTGTATCCCTGTGCCACTCATTGCTTGGTACATAATGTTTGAAGTTTTATTAGTATACATTTCTATTTTTATACATATATATAGATATATTTTGTAGAGGAAGGGAAAGGGAGACAGAAAAATCAATGATTAGAGAGAATCATTCATCAGCTGCCTCCTGCATGCCCCCTATGGGGGATTGAGCCCGAAACCCGAGCATGTGCCCTTGACTGGATCCGGACCTGGGATCGTTCATTCAGTCCGCAGGCTGAAGCTCTACCCACTGAGCCAATCAGCTAGGACTATTAGTGTACACTTCTTACTCCCCAAATTGTACTTGGGCTTAGAGCAGCCGTGGGCAAACTACGGCCCGTTTGAAATGAAGTCCTGGGCTTCTTAGCCCTAGTGATTCTGAAAATAGAGCTCTCTACTTTGCATCTTCTTTTAGTATCCACTCCTCCCCTTATCCACACAGGTACTCTCAGACCCAGAATAAAGTACTACCAGCCCACTGACAGCCCTGCCTCCTCGGAGAGCCAGCTCAATCCACCTCTGTATCTTTCCTGAACACTCCAACCTACAGTGTTCCCCAACACACCCACTATACTAGAGTCTGCGTCATTCATTAGACAATCTTCAGCCCTTGAACAGCTGGTTAATTTTCAAGTCTGTATGTCTTGATCTTTAACACTGAAGATACTTAGAAACAAAGCCTTTCACAGAATACAAAAGTTCAGCACACACTGCCTAACCGGTTTGGCTCAGTGGATACAGCGTCGGCCTGCGGACTGAATGGTCCAGGTTCCATACCGGTCAAGGGCATGTACCTTGGTTGTGGGCACATCCCCAGTGGGGGATGTGCAGGAGGCAGCTGATATGAGATGTTTCTCTCTCATTGATGTTTCTAACTCTCTATCCCTCTCCCTTCCTCTCTGTAAAAAAATCAATAAAATATATATTTTTTTAAAAAGTTCAGCACCCAGAACACAATGAACAGTATGGTTGAATGAACAGACTCCCTCCTTTACAGTCCTTTCTGTACTTTAAGGACTGTGACTTCAACATGGTATTCCTCCCCATCCTGCTCACCTTAAACCTTCGTGCTAGAAATTTATTCTTGATCTCTAAGAAATTGCCACGGTTCATTTCACCCTTGAAAGGCTCATTGAGGATGGCATAACGTGGGTCATTCTGGATGTCCTGCCACCGGGCATAGCCATGACTATTGGAAAATTGCTCAGGAAAAACAAAACAAGGAAAGTAAGAACCTCAGTCTATGGAATCTTCAGAACCGTCACTAAGAATCACAACCCTGACTCAGGAAAAGGATACTTTATGATGCCAGCCAGCAACCAGTAGTCATGCCGTCGATGCCAGATCTCGTAAGTCTTCTTGGTGACTGTGGCTGCACGCTCTTCATTCTGCCAAAGGGAGTGCAACTCTAAAGAGGAATTTAGGGAAGGTTGAGGAGAAAAAGAAAGGCACACAACTGTGAGAATTCAAAATACTATTTATTCCTGTCCCCCTGATACCATTTTAATACTATGCCTGTGACTTTCTAACACGGAACCCAGAGGAGAATGCAATCAGCCTAGCTTTCCTCATCTACTAGAGGTTAAATCACTGTACCCTGGTTTCTAACAACCGCAATTTCATATCAGATCCCTCTAACCTCAGTGGGTCCCTCATTTTCATACCAGTAAAACCACCATCTGCAATGTTGAACATGAATCGCTGTTTAATGTTTTTTTTTTGCTTCTCATCAGTCAGGTCCTTGGGAGTCTCTCCATTCTGAAGCATCACCTCTTTTTTCTCTTCTTCTTCTTTCTTCTCTTCTACAGGATATGCAGGAGAAAAATGTTAGCTCCAGACACTGTGGCCCTTATCCATAGCACTATGTGCTACAAGATATCATCCACCTCCACCCTTTTTCCACACAGGTGTTTCTCAAACCCAGAAAAGGCACTGCTAGCCCAATGACAACTAAATATGGGGCCAAATGGAGCAGTCACTTGGGATAATGGATATATGGGTGTGGATAGGAAGGCTGGAGGTTGGAAGGGGGTGTCCCAGAGATAAAGTCCTTGCTTCTAGTTTTAGAGTCCTCCCAAACTACAATAGGCTTCTTCAAACACCAACCTTTGTCCTCCACCACAATGGGAGTCAGATCTATTGCTGACTTCTCCTCCACCTTCTCCACATCAGCAACACCTGGAAGGAACAGATGGCATTGAAAATGTATCTAAGGAAGAAGGTTCTCCACTGTTCCACACTATATCCAACTGGAACAATCCTAATCCGAAATCTTTATGATTAAAATCTTAAAAGATGTCACAGTGGGGTATGGGATTCTTCAGTGTGTTACTTCCTCCTGACATCCTACAGCCTGGCTGCAAGTCCATGAGCAACTTATTTACACAGGGATCTGTAGTGCTTGAAAATGTGGATACCTTTGGATTCTGTCTCCATGGGTTCCTCTGTCCTCTCCTTCACCTCTGCCTTTTCTACTTTCTCCTCTCCCTCAGGAGGTTCAACAAGGACCTTTTCATCCTCCAAGGCAGGGGCAGGGGGCTGTGGACACTGAAAGGAAAAAAGACAGAAGATGAAGCAGACAGGCCAGCAATGAAAAGGAGGAGTGGGTTTATCCATCTGCTTTCCATATGGCATCCAGTTACAACCATCTCTTACCTCAACAGCGGCCTCGGGTGCTGCAGATTTAACCTCCTTTTCTCCTTCTGTACTCTCTTCTTCTTTGAGGCTGTTTTCCTCTATTTTTACCCCATCCTCTGCAACCAATAGAAGACAACTTATTAGGAAGAAGGTCCTAGATCAGAGAGAATGCCATATCTTCTCAGTCTGGCTTATCTTAAATTGTCCTCTCGTGCCTTTAAGAGCCAGCCCTATACTCAGGACGGCCCTCCTAAAGTGAGAGGGAGGTTGCTGTGTGTCCTGCCAGACTCCCCTGTTTTACTGAGCACAGGTGAGCAGAGAAACCATAGGCCAGGACAAGAACAGAGGAACAGAAATGACAGTACAGGCAGACTTACCAGCCGGTGGGGCAGGTGCAGGAGTATTGGGTTGTGTGTCCCCTGGAGTAGAGGGTGTAGGTGTCTTTGGGGAAGGTGACCCTGGCTGGGACATTTTCTTGTTTTCCTCTACTTCAGCGAGTTCAGGCATACTCCAGCGCCCATTAACATGCTCAAACTCCTGAACCTGCAGCAACAGGACAAGATGTTGAAGATCCAATTCCAGCTCTAGGTTCCTTTCCTATGGCCCTCCAGTTTCCCCTAGAAACCCTGAAAATGGAGAGACGTTCAGGGCTCACCTTCTTGCGAATCAAGGACATGACACCAATCCTAGTAAGAACATGCTGGCGAGACAGGCCTTCTCGGGGGACACCATCAGCAAAGGTCTCAGCCCCATCTGCTCCTGGCTCACATAAATGCCGCATAAAAAGAGAGACGTAAGCCCTGTAGTGAAGAAATAGAGAAATGAGTTAAACAGCGATTATGCCAGCTCCTAGACCAGGTTTTTCCCCACTACCAACTAGGTACTATCCCAGACAACTATGGCTTCATCCTGAGGTAAAACCCATCATCACTGTGAAGGCTGGTCTCCAAACTCCATGCCATGTCCCAGATAGGAACACACCTTACTAAGAGCTTCACCTGCCAACTTCATCAGAGAAAACAGCCCATTTCCCTGCACAGCTGGACTAGTGCCATAGAAGCCCTTGCACTAAGTCAATCCTATTCCGTCTCTCAACTTACTTGAACTCTTTCTCCGATTTGCCTCGCAGATCTCTCACAAGCCACTGAGTGGTAAAAGCATCCTGAGGTGGCATCCCATATCGCATAATTGCATTAAGAAAGGCTTTTCGCTGCCGAGCATTAAAACCAAGTACCTAGGGGGAGAAGGAACCTAGGTGAGAGGGAGCAGGTCTTACTCCACCAAAGACCCAATATCAGCACTAACCCACCCCTCCCTAGAATCATACAGCACTTACTTCAATATTCCCACCCACACGGGCCAACAGAGGAGGCAATGGCTTATCTTTATCATTCCGCAGGCCCTTGCGACTGGGCCTGCGGGGAGCTGCAAGAAGAAAAGAATGCATGAGTGATACTGGTAGGATATTAGACAAAGCAATATTTAAACAAGAAGAAGAGAAGCATAGCCCTCACCTTCTGAACGTTCATCAAAGTCTTCATCACCTTCCTCTGAGGCCACTGAATAATCGGACTGGTTGTCGGACTGGTCGTCCTGCCAATCTGGAGGGAGAGAGGGCAGATGAGCGGGGCCCACTGCTCTAGTGGAACGGCCCATGGGTGGGGGGCGGGGCCGGCCACACACACCTCGGTCCTCCTGCGAGCCATCATTGTAGTTGACCTGTTTACGGATTCTTTTTCCTTTGCCCAGATTTCGGGCCAAATCTTCTTGCTGCTGCTCATAATGGTGCCGCAGCAATTTTTCCCAGTAGTCAGGATCCACACTTTCTTCCTGTTTTATGATTTCCCGTTCTACCTCCTCTTCCTCCTGGGACAGAGGGAGGGCCAGGACTCAGGGGTGCTGAAGTCAGCACCACCAGCTACCCCTGGTCCTCACAGTTCCCATTCTGCTAGCTCCTTTTCATGACTGGACTCTGAAATACTTGGTGTGCCTGCTTGAACCTAAGAACTTAAAAGAAATTGAAGTGACACAACATGGCTCCTCATAATTATGTGTAGATCAGCAGTCAACATAACCAAAGAAAAACATGGAATGGAGCCATTATCACAAGAGATGGGTGAAGAGATAGTGTTTCTTCTACCCTTTTTATTGACACATACACAGTTGGGAGACAGCAAATGTAGAAAAGAGAGATTAGAGCCTTAGCAAGACAGAATGGAGCCACTTCTGAAATCCTGCAAAAGATTTTCATAACAGATAAAGTAGGACGGTTATGCTCTTCTAAACTTCATAAATGTGTGCAAAAAACAGAATTACACATGTAGGGTACCCCAAAAAATTGTATGCACACTTTAATAGTTGACAACTCACTTAATTATACTCCTTTTCAGATTTAACTGGTTTGAAATAATGGATAAAGCCAGACTAAACTTTAAACAAAGATGACTTATCAAAAAGTGCCATTAGACTTTTTTTATGGGGATACATAATAAAGTTTATGGTACAAAACTGGCACCAGTCATCAGCAGTGCCTGGACCAGAATAGAACGGTCATCAGTTTGAAAACAGACATTGAAAAAAATTATTCATTTCTGTAGATTCTTTTAAATTCAAAAGTGAACTATATGCTAATAAATACTGACTTTGGAATCATTCAAAGTGTGTATACATTTTTGGGGGGACAACCAGCATATATCATCTTATGTCTCTGTAATGGACATAAACATTTTTATGCTCCTCTGAAAGTCTCGTTACTTTTTCAGGATCACTGATTCCAAATCCCTTATGTTAGAATTAGAGGCCTGGTGCACAAATTCAATGCATGGGTGGGGGTCCCTTGGCCTGGCCATTGATCATTGGGGCCAATCGGGGCCGTCTCACCCAGTCCCGATCGGCCTATCAGGGCCAGTCGGGGGGGAGAGAGGCGGGTAGGGACCACAGGAGGTTGGCAGGCCACGAGAGGTTGGCTATGGGAGCGCACTGACCACCAGGGGTAACTCCTGCGTTGAGCGTCTGCCTTCTGGTGGTCAGTGCACATCATAGCAACTGGTTATTCGGTCATTCGGTCACTTAGGCTTTTATATGTATAGATGGCTCAGTGGTTGAGCATTGACCTATGAACCAGGAAGTCACAGTTCAATTCCTAGTCAGGGCACATGCCCGGGTTGTGGGCTCGATCCCCAGTGGGGGGCATGCAGGAGGCAGCCAATCAATGATTTTATTCCATCACCAATGTTTCTCTCTCCCTCTCCCTTCATCTTTGAAATCAATAAAAATTAGATTAAAAGTTTTTTTTTTGTTTTGTTTTGTTTTTTTTTTGTCTAGTGAAGCTTAATAACTTAAATTGCATTCATTTGGGGGAGAGGGGGGAATTCGCACATCTTTACCTAAAGATGAAAAAAAATTATTACATTGCACATTTCTCTCTGCTAAGTATGACTTAGGGCAAAGCAATAAAAACTGCTGCTACTAGCAAAATATTAAAAACAACCTAAATATCCATTATTATTAAATTAATAAATGTTGGGGTTTGGGGTGGATGAAGGGGGTCAAAGGTACAAACTTGAAATTATAAAATAAGTAAGTCAATGTACAGCATGGTGACTATAGTTAATGATACTATATTACATATTCAAAAGTTGCTGAAAAAGTCAACCTTAAAAGTTCTCAGAAGAAAAAACATTTTGTAATTATATCGCAATGGATATTAACCAGATTTATTGTGATCATTTCACAATACATACGCAAATTATCAAATTATGATGCTGCACACCTGAAACTAACATTATATGTCAATTATACCTCAATTTTTTAAAATAAATAAATTATGGTACTTTCAAACAAGAATATACTATGCAGGTGGAAAAAAGTTGGAGAGTTTATGTGCTGATTTAGACTATATCTTCAAGATTTAGTAAGTAGATAAAAGCAACGTAGAGAACATTATGTATAAGAAACTACTTTCACCATAGCCGATTTGGCTCAGTGGATAGAACGTTGGCCTGACAAGTCCTGGGTTCAATTCTGGTCAATGGCACGTACCTCAGTTGCAGGCTCAATCCCCAGCCCCGGTCAGGGAGCGCATGCAGAGGAGGTAACCAATCAATGTGTCTCACATCAATGTTTCTCTCTCTGTCTCTCCCTCTCCATTCTACTCTCTCTAAAAATCAATTGGGAAAAAACAAACCACGAATAAACAAACAAATAAATAAATAAAATTCAATAGAAAGCGCAGCAGGCGTGGCTCAGTGGTTCAGTGTCCACTTATAAACCAGGAGGTCACGGTTCAATTCCTGGTCAGGGTACATGCCCAGGTTGCAGGCTTGATCCCCAGTAGGGGGTGTGCAGGAGGCAGCTGATCAGTGATTCTCTCTCATCATTAATGTTTCTATCTCTCTCTTCCTCTCTGAAATCAATAAAAATATTTAAAAAAATAAAAATCAATGGAAAAATATTCTCGGGTGAGAATTAACAACAACAACAAAAACCAAACAGCTATTTTTGTGTTTAAAAGAAAAAGAGAAAATGTGCTTGTGTGTATGTTTATGTGTATGCATGGATGAATACATATGTAACTTTTATGTACATATAACACTTTTAGAAAGACATACAGGAAACTGAGCTTGATCAGTGGTTGAACATCAAACTATAAACCAGGAGGTCATGGTTTGATTCTCAGTTAGGGCACATGCCTGGGTTGTGGGCTTGATCCCCAGTAGGGGATGTGCAGGAGGCAGCTGATTGATGCTCTCATTATTGATATCTCTATCTCTCTCCTTCTCCCTTCCTCTCTGAAATCAATAAAAATATATTTAAAAAACAAAGAATTAAAAAAAAAAAAGAAACTGGATACATAAGTTATCCCTAGGGAGGGAAGGAACTAGGTAGCCAGACAGGGATGAAAGAGAAACTCTGTATCTTTTGAATCTTGAACCATGTGAATTACAATCTAATCTATAATAAAAAAAGGGTAAATTGCTAATTAGACTGGACGTCATTCCATATGTCCTTCCTGATGAAGCCGGCCCAGAGGGAAGCAGCCCGGGTCCCAGGTGCTGGAAGGAAGCCGGTGCCAGCAGCTGGGAGAAGGAAGGCCTACTCTTGCACGAATTTTCGTGCATCAGGCCTTTAGTCAAAAAATAAAATTTTAAAATATTATAAAGTAAACAGCAGCTACAGCCACTAATAAGAAGGCCATTTGTATACCTGTGTAATCCTTAGCAGAGGTTATCAATGGGAGGGAGAGTACCACCCCTCCCTCCCAACCACGTGCTGTCCCAGTCAATCACTTCTATATGTAGTCCCTGCCCTGGCAGGAATGTGGAGCACCTTCAGGAGGGCCGTTTTGATTGAATATGGTCTCGAGACCTATGTCAGACTTTTCAACCAGTTACACATA
Source organism: Myotis brandtii (assembly GCF_000412655.1). Classification (NCBI taxonomy): domain Eukaryota; kingdom Metazoa; phylum Chordata; class Mammalia; order Chiroptera; family Vespertilionidae; genus Myotis; species Myotis brandtii. Next base: position 468,862 of record NW_005366017.1, on the reverse strand, counting down.
ACTAAGGTTAGTAGCATCACCTTCAAGGACAAAGACAATAGATACATATCAGAAAAACACAGCAAGAGGAATAGTTCTGAGTTGAAAGTCTGAGAAAAAATGGTAAAGACCACAGTAACCTATGTCAATTCAAAGAACCCTGAGCTGAGTGGTTTAAAGAGGACCAACGGAGAAGGCAAATTTTTTTTCATTTTACACCCAACATTATCATTTGGGAGAATAAATTATTACAGATGCCACACATTTTATTACTGTTTTAGTATTTTTCTGTTTTTTGTTTTCTTTTTTACCTAAAAAGACAAAGAAAAGGAAGGGAAGTAGAAAAAAGGGAAAACAACAATTCTAATGTTTTAAAAGGCACAGAGAGACAGGCTGTCTAGGTATGTATCTATTTCCTGTCTTTTCTCCAAATAGACTTAAAAATAGCAAACAAGCCCTGGTCAGTTTTGCTTAATGGTTAGAGCATCAGCCAGCAGATGAAGGGTCCAAGGTTTGATTCCCAGTAAAGGGCACATACCTCCACATACCTAGGTTGAAGGCTCACCCTCACCCTTGCCCATGTGTGGAAGGCAACCAATCGATGTCTCTCACCTCTCTCTACCCCCCTCCCTCCCTCCCTTCCTCTTTCTCTCCCGCCTCTCTAAAAAAAATAAAAAAGTCAATGGGAAAAATATTCTTAGGTCAGTGATGGCGAACCTTTTGAGCTCGGCGTGTCAGCATTTTGAAAAACCCTAACTTAACTCTGGTGCCGTATCACATATAGAAATTTTTTGATATTTGCAACCATAGTAAAACAAAGACTTACAATTTTGATATTTATTTTATATATTTAAATGCCATTTAACGAAGAAAAATCAACCAAAAAAATGAGTTCGCATGTCACCTCTGACACGCGTGTCATAGGTTCGCCATCACTGTCTTAGGTGAAGATAAAAAAAAAAAAAAGCAAACAAAAGTTTACTTGTAGGATTAACAAAATACCTAAGAGAAAATGAGATTCTGATAAAGAACTAATATAATTGTTTTGAGTGTGAAAATTGTGGGTTTCCTGACAGCCACAGCAAAAATAAAAATGTGATTAATCATGTTATAGTATTGATTTTCAAAAGAAGACATATATTCAACTCATCAATGTACTAATTTGCCTACAGATATTTTCTTCCTGTTTCAAATACCATCCTGGTCTCAGTTCCAATTTTGGATCAACCACCAAGCAAAGCAATGCCTTGGACTCATACTCACCCCCATTTCTTCTTCCCGCACTACATACTGGGCCACTTTGAATGAGCTCAAATATTCATTCATGCCCTGCAATTCTGTGTCTTCAGTCTCATCCTGGTTACGGTCCAGCAGTCGTTCAATGGCCTTATCATCATAGTGGATAACACTGCTATCCTCTCCCTCTTTGTTGTCTCCTCCTATAAAGAATCAAGGGTCCATATGCCCAAAGTCAGCTTCAGCAGCTGCAGTAGAAAAAGCAAGTTCCACAGGACCCTAGGTCCAAGTCCCAGGACCCTAAGTATCAAATATATACTTTAGAGAGGCCAAGCCCCAAACCAAAACAAGTTCCTGACTAGCTCACCTCCATCTGTGGCTTCATCCTTGAATAATTCCTCAGTGCCAAACTTGAGGATGTCATCAAGCTCCTGTTTGGACATGGATCCAGTCTTGGAGCCCAGCCCAGGCCGAACCACTAGATGCGTCAGCATCATCTTCTTTTTAGCCACCTGCGTGATACGCTCCTCCACTGACGCACGGGTCACAAACCGATAGATCATCACCTTCTTATTTTGCCCAATACGGTGAGCTCTGCTAAAGGCCTGGAGTAGGGCACAAAATGAAGCCAGAAATTGAAGTAACCACACTTTCCTGCTTTCACTCTCGCCGAGAGTTCCACATAAGCAAAATCTAGCACTAGGCAGGAGCTGCAGCTTGCCTTCATACAGAACTTCCTTTTACACCACTGCCCCCAGACACCACCCTCTATCATGTTACCCAAAATAGAACCACAGATAACCCAAAATTTCTGGCTTACAATTCAGTAAAAGACATAAAAAGAATCTATTGTTTTCCCCTGAAAACAACTAATTCCAGATGGTGGAGCCCTCACTTCTGGTAAATTACTGTATACCAACGCTGCTACCTCTGCTCACCTGAATGTCATTATGGGGGTTCCAGTCAGAGTCATAGATAATGACTGTGTCAGCAGTGGCCAAATTTATTCCAAGGCCCCCAGCTCGAGTGGAAAGCAAGAAGCAGAACTGTTGAGCACCCGGTGCTAAGAAAAAAACCAAAAACATCATTAGAAGTGTCTACTGAATTCCAATTAACAAATGTAGAAGGAATTTCAGAAATATAAAACCTCATAAGCCAACACCACAGAAATAATCATTGTAAGCAAGGTCCACCGATGGATACTAAAATCAGCATGAAAGTTTAAGGAGAAACAGGGTATCACCATAGACTCAAACACCTCTCAAGATATTTATCAACTACAATGGGGAGAAAAGTAACTTTACAGTGGAGAAACTCAGCAGACACCACCTGAACAAGTGGTCAAAGTTACCATCACCAACAATGAGACATTCACATCATGTCCTCCCCCTCAATATGACGCATTGAAAAGGACACAGCATCGCTTCTTAGTATTCTTGCCCAACATGCCTCATCTCAATCTAATCATGAAAAAACTGACATTCCACAAATAGCTGACCAGTAATCATCAAAAGTATCAATGTCATGAAAGAAAAGGAAAGAATGAAGAACTGTCACATACAGGAAAAGAATCAACAACTTAATCAATGTCGGCTCTGGGCCTGGATCCTGAAATACTAAAAGGACATTAGGGGGGAAACTGGTGACATTTCAGTTAGAGTCTATAGTTTATTTAACAATATAATACCAGTGCTAATTTTCTGATTTTGAGAATTGTACTGTGGTTATATAACTTGTTATTAAGAGAAGCAGGGTGAAGAGTATACATGAACTCTCTGTACTATTTTTGAAACTTTTTGTTAAGTCTAACATTATTTTTTTTAAAAGAAGAGGTAGTGCCCAGATAAAGTAGCTCAGTTGGTTGAGCGCCATCCCGTGCACCAAAAGGTTGCTGGTTCAAGTCCCGGTCAGGGCACATACCTGGGTTTCAGGTCTGAAGCCCAGTCAAAAAGTGTATGGAATGTTTCTCTCTCAGATCAATGTCTCCCCCCCGCCCCCTTCTCTCTTTCCTCTAAGTATGTCCTCAGATGAGAATTTAAAAAACACAATAAAATAAAAAGAAGTGGTAGCTACTGAGACAGGTCTGCTACTAACTTGTGATAAGTGCTTGGATAAATCCTGGTCCCTCCTGGGCCTCAAGATACAATGAGGACGATTAAAGAAAATGTTCTTTCCAGAGAAAGAATGAAGACTTCAAAGAAAAAAACTTCCTAGGAATAGTCCAATACACTCTTCCAATCAAAACATTTTAAAAAATTTATTTTTCATATGAATTGACAAAGACCCAGAAGAACTATACAGAAAAGCAGATGCACAAGAAGAGCAAGTGACTGGCCCAAAGACACAGTGAATGAGGATGCCTAGAACTATGCCACTCCTTCCCACATACCGTTGAAGCGGTCAATGGCCTCTTGACGCATGTTCCCAGTGATTCCACCATCAATACGTTCATATTTATAACCTTCATGTTCCAAAAAATCCTCTAGCAGGTCCAGCATCTTGGTCATCTGGAAAAGGAGCAAGTTTAATTATGGGAAAGTCAGATGAAAATTCTTTCCCTCATGTCACTGAGGGTGTTTACTGCTATCTCTTAAAGGTCCCAGCTCAATCCACATAATACCTGGGAGAAGATGAGTACACGGTGCCCACCCTCCTTAAGGTTCTTGAGCATCTTCTGCAGAAGCAATAATTTCCCAGATGCTCTGATTAGGGCACTGCCATCATACATGCCATTAGGCATCTTAGGGGCTTCCTGAGGAGAGAAGCAAAGAAGAAAAAAACATTGAAAGAAAGCCCAACAGAGCAGTTCCAACCCAGAGAAGAACAAGAGTGGCACAACATACCATTGCAGCCACGGGAAAGAGATATGGGTGGTTGCAGCACTTCTTAAGATCCATCACCACATTCAGCAGAGAGACCTGGTTGCCACCACCTCGAGCATTGAGTGCTTCAAAATTTCGAGTGAGGATGTACTTGTAGTATTTCCTGCATGGGCAAGGGAGGAAGATAAGTCAGACTCAAGTCTCCACATGCCTCAAAATGCAGTCCTAAGATCTGATATCTTCCTTCCAATATATCTCACTTTGGGTCTAAGGAAACCTAACAAGCACTACCACCACCATCATTTTAAATAAGGTAAGATATAACTAACTACATAAGAACCAAGAGAAAAAAACAATAAAAAGAACCAAGAACTCCAGCTGCCTGGCATTAGATGTCTTTAGGCCTTGCTTACACCTGTCACCAGGTGCCTTGAAGCAGAGTGTGGTGAGGAATAAGAAACACTCTGCAACCCAGCCAGTGTGGCTCAGTGGTTGAGCATCGACCTATGAACCAGGTCATGGTTTGATTCCCCGGTTCAATTCCCCGTCAAGGCACATGCTCAGGTTTCAGGCTCGATCCCCACTTGGGGGCGTGCAGGAGACAGCCTATCGGTGGTTCTCTCTCATCATTGATGTTTCACCTCTCTCTCCCTCCCCCTTCCTCTCTGAAATAAATAAAATATATTTTTTTTAAAAAGAAAGAAAGAAAGAAACACTTTACAGCCGGGCTGATGTCTAACAGTATTTGCAAAATGGAGTCAATATTTCGTTCCTTCTAACTCACTTTTGCATAGGGCTCAGTTCCACACGCACAATCAGCTCTGTCTTAGATGGCATATTCTTGAACACATCAGCTTTGAGCCGCCGCAACATGTGAGGCCCCAGCATGTCATGCAGTTTTTTAATCTGATCCTCCTTGGCAATGTCAGCAAACTCCTCCAAGAAGCCTTCCAAATTGCTTCAGAAAGAGAAAGGAAAACATTGTTGGAGAGGGAGAAGGAAAGTGATATAAGAAATGGACAACAGGAAGAGCAGAAGCAGAACTGAGTCGATTATACATTAACACACACTTACTGGAACCTCTCAGGGGTGAGAAAGTTGAGCAGATGAAACAGCTCTTCCAGATTGTTTTGTAATGGAGTCCCAGTCAGCAGCAGCTTATGCTGGAGTGAGTAACCATTTAAGACCCGGAAGAACTGGTGAAGCAGATGGAGAGAGGTGAAACTCAATGAAATGAGGGCTCCAGTATATCTCTGCAGAACTCCCAAGCTGTTTCACTGACCAATACTTTGGTTTCCCACCCCCAACTCCACCTCTCTTTTAAGGCCTGGCCACCAAGGGGTATCAGTAAGGAAGAAAAACAAAGACCGTTTTTCCCTTTCCTCTCCTCCTAGGTCTCCCCTTATGAGTAGGTGGTATTAAAAACTAACACTGGAGGCCATAATCTCCCTCCCTTCCCCCTCACCTTAGACTGATTGTTCTTGAGCCGATGGGCTTCATCCACAATGAGGCAGGCCCAGTCAATAGAGCCCAAGATAGCCATGTCAATGGTGATCAACTCATAGGACGTCAACAGCACATGGAACTTCACAGATGCCTCTTTCTGCACAAGACGGCAACCTGGTTACTAATGTTCAACTTTTCCAGCATCAGCAAACCCAAGGGACTTATGGGGCTTTTCCCTCCTTCCAGCTGTAATCTTTTTCACCTCATCCCAGGAACCGGGTCACAAGGAGGCAAACAAAGCCCTAACAACAACTCCCCCTTGAGAGTGATCTCCCTTCCACTGAGATACCTTCATGCGAGAGGCCTTCTTGCCACCACGAATGGCGTTGTCTTCAAAAGAGAACTCATTTTCTCGGATGATGGCCCGGCTGTCTTTGTCGCCCACATAAGTCACCACATACATATCTGGAGCCCACATTTCAAACTCCCGCTCCCAGTTGATAATGGTAGAAAGAGGGGCACTCACTAGGAAGGGGCCTTTGGAATGACCCTTTGAGGAAGAAACGAAGAACAGAGTAAGGACAAAGGGCCCATTCCACTACAACCCCAGAGCCCACCTCTACCCCAAGCCCCAGAAACTATCCAAGTATTGGCATACACCTATTCCTACCCTGACCTTCTCTATGTATGAAAACGCTCTGCCCACTCCTTTCCACAAGGCCATACCCACCATTATAGAGAACGCAAAACCTTACCTCTTCCATTAAGTCTTTCTATACTAATTCCACCCATAATTCTGCTGATCTCAACACAAATCCATAGAGGCTCTATGTACCCACCACTAATCCTACCTATGGCTCCATGCCCCCAAATATTTCTCTGTGTACATGTCTTATCTTACTGTCATTCAAGGTTAGCAATCATTTTTTTCTTCTTCTCTCTCCTCAGAGTGTAAGAGAAGACCATGAACATAAAATACCCCCACAAAGAAATAATAGGCCCAGCTTTCCTACCTCCTTGTAGAGAGAATACAGGAAGACTGCTGTCTGGACAGTTTTCCCAAGGCCCATCTCATCAGCCAAGATGGTATCTGTGCCCTGAGCCCAGGAGAAGCGCAACCAATTCAAGCCCTCCATTTGATACGGGTGCAGGGTTCCACCTGTGGCATCCAGGTACTCTGGCTGTCGCTCATACTTCACTGTTGGCTGAAGGATGAAATAAAGAAGTTGAGAGCTAGCAAGGGATTCCCTTGCTTTCATAACAGAGCTGCCTCCTGCTCACACATTTTCACTATATCCTCCTTGGGGGAGCCACAGAAAATTGTGGAGAAAAAGATCCTCATTAATTATTGTAACTTTGTGTTTGATAACAACCTATCAGGCAGATGAAGGTCTTGGGGTCCCACAGATCTTTGAGAAAAGACATATCATAGCCTCCCTAGCAATACATTAATTCTGCAGTCAGGATCCACCAGATAATCCTATGTCCCCGTCCCCACTGCTGCCCCCAAGATTCATCTTTTTAACCTTAATCGTCCTCACATCTCACACAGACACACACCAGAGGAAATAAGCCATGAATTAAGGATCAGAAGACCCAGGTTCCAATGTTTCATAAAAGCTTGGTTGTATGATCACCCCACCCCGACCCCCATAACACTTCCTCAGTCATTTAAAACACCACCTCCTGGCCCTAGCCAGGTAGCTGAGTTGATTAGAGCATTGTCCCAATACGCAAAGGTTGCAGGTTCCATCTCCAGTCAGGGTACAAGAAATAACCAATGAATGCATTAATAAGTAGAAAAAACAATGTGTTTTTCTCTCTCTCTAAAAA
>NW_005366017.1:453029-461489 GCF_000412655.1 Myotis brandtii | reverse complement strand
ACTCACATCGACTGTTGGAGTCTCAGGCGGCCTCTCCAACTTCCTCAGCTTCACCTTCTTGAGCTTCTTGCCTGGTCTCCCTTCTTCACCCCTCATTAACTCCCTGAAAAAGACAGACATCACACCACTGTCTAGGGTCCTCAATAAGAAGCAACTCAACTCCACACCAAAGTGACTCACCTGTGATTCCAATAGCTCTGCTTGAACAAGTCATAGTCCTGTATCTCCACATCCTCACTCTCCCAGGATGCCTGGTCATAAGGCAAGTCCCGCCACTTGATCAAGTAGTGGACATGGCCCTTCTTGTCCACACTGCAAGGTTAAGGAGAGAAATCCTCAGAGCCAGAAGGCTACCTCCTCTCCTCTTACGTCAGCCTTCCTCTCAAAGACTGCCAATAACATATGTTCCAACCAGACCTGGAGGTGGGCCAGATATATATTCACAGCCTCTACTATACCAGTCTTTGGACCAAAAATTATCTCTAATATATAGTCTCCTATGGCTCAAATACCAGGATTCAGTCAGTTAGTAACAATAGAATGGGCATCTCTTCCAAGTATAAGTTACTGGTGATGTCCGTTTTCATAATCCCTTTGGCAGCAATCTCCCAGTGGATATGCTGCCTATCCTTCCATATGCCCGACAACCACAGTCTGGCCCCGCTCCACTGGTACCTGTGGTTGAGAATTCGGTGGATCATCATCCACTCAGGTTTTATCCCATAGCGATAGAAGCGTTCCTCCATCTCTGCAAATTTAGGGTCCTTGTTCTTTCGCTTTCGGCTCTTCTCTTCATCACCACCAAAATCCCCAGAAGGTGGCTCATCCATATCATTCTTCCGCTGATAGTTTCGGAACATCACTTGACAGTGCAGCTCCAACTGTAAGCAGAAAGAGGTCACCAAGGAGCTGTAGTCACTCCTACCCACAAGACTGTTCTCGCGACCCTTTTTGTTGTAACCCCCACATCTCTGGCCTACCCGGGTTTACCTGCAGTTCAGACACCCAGGAGCAGTGCCAATAAGACATGCCTTGCCATTTCACAAAGAACTGTCGCTCTGGGCGCCCCTCCAAGGGCTTAGGGGAGGGAGTATTGGGATCCGCATCTGGAGGCCGAGGCACTGGTGTGGGAGATGGTGGCTGACCCCACTTCCAGATTAGGATCTTCTGGACTTTGCCCTTAAGAGCTGGACACTGAGAGAAAAAGAGATGATCCAACACCAAATCATTACCATGGGGAGGAGATAGTATAGCCCACAGCCTCAACCTTATCCAAGAATTATTAAAATCTCATTGCAAATAAGATCTAATCCAAGGACTCTTCTAGGGAGAGAATAACAGAAATCCCTCTTCACTTCTGGACTTTGCCCAGGACTTGTGTGACATGATCACTACTACCTGCTTAACAGAGCTAATGGCTAGACTTCAACAATAACCTGGCCGGGTAGTTTAGTTGGCTAGAGCATCGTCCCAATTTGCCAAGGTTGTGGGTTTGAACCCCAGCCATGGCACATAAGGATCAACCAAATGAGTGCATAAATAAGTGAAACAACAAATCAATGTGTGGGTTGTTTTTTTTTTTTCTTTCTCTCTCTCTAAAATAAAAAGGGGGGGGGGAAAAAAAAAAGCAATAACCCAGAACGAGGAAACAGAAAATCCACAGAACCTACAGCCCAGAATTCCTCTGAAGCAATCCAAAGCAACAAGTGACCCTTTTAAACCATTCTAAACTACCATGACCCCAAGGCTGAGTAAGTGGCAAAACCAGGATGGTCTAGACTAGAACACTGCACCATCCCCCTCAAGACAGCTGACAAACCATCAATTCCTCTGTTCAAAGTTAGTCAGTCATACCTTTTCCCAAAACTACATGAGGAAGGAAAACGCCTGTCTCAGGGCTAAAAGGTTTACAGTTCTCCAACAACCTCTACTGCACCTCAGCCTCACAATGCCTACACACAGAAGGGTTTGTAAAACCCTCCCCACATCCCTCACCCTGGCTGGGGTCAGTCACTCACCGTGCAACGGGGACAGAGCCACTCGCCATTGGGGATCTCTGGAAGGGGGGGGTTGAGGCAATGGATATGGTAGGAAGAAGGACAGGTGTCACAGCAGAGCAGTTCCCCACCATCCTTGCAGACCCGGCAGAATTCCATATGGTGGTCATCCTCCTCTTCAGGGTCTCCCCCAACTTCTTCCAGGATCTCCTCACCCTCCGAATTATCCTCTTTAGCCTCCCACTGGATGCCTTCCTTCTCCTGCAGTAAAGAAAAAGAGTCAGATTATTGCCACCCCCCCACCCAAGGCTGAACCACACATCATTCCATCAAATGCTTCCCAAAGCCCACACCAGCAACACCACCATTACTCCCACCAAGGCCCAAAAAAGCTTTATCCATCCCACCCTTTCCCTCAAGGGTCCCAAAGGGCCACAGTGGCCAGGTACTCACACAGTGTGGGCAGCTCCACTTGCCCTCCGGAGCCTTCTCCATATCCGGATCCAGGCACACCATGTGGTAAGCTCGGGGACAGGTATCACACAGGATGATCTCGCCGCCTTGCTGGCACACCTCGCAATAGTCCTGGTGGTCTGTCTCATAACCATCCATAGCAGTCACCTCCTCCTCGCCTGGGCAAGGAAGAGGGAAAGCCCAATTATTAGAAAAAAACTACCTCCCCCCTCCCCCCACCCCCTACCCTAAAACTAACCCATCCCTATCTCCTTAGGGAGATTCTTCCCCGGTCATTCCCTCCCCATCAAATCACATATAGATTCAGAAAAGAAACACACCTTTCTTTTTCTTTTTAGTAGTTCGAAGTTTCTTGCGGCTGCGGCTACTACGGCTGGTGGAACCATCAGAAACAGAATAGCTGTTGATACTGGCATCATCGAAGTCAGATTCTACATCTAAGTCGTCATCCTCACTCTGGAAGAATAAAAGGGAATAAGGTTAGAGGTTCAACCCAAGGGGAAAGAGAGGTAGAAAAGGACAGCCTCTCTTACTAGGGGTACTAGAATCCCAGCAAGGATTGTACATGGAACCTAGTCACCTGTTCTGTGGCCAACTCCCTACATCCTATGCGCCTACTGCATAGGCTATATCCTGATCTAAGGTAACATCCTCCCTATTAGATATGGCACCCTCAACCAAAAGGATGGGCTGGGCTCTCACCGAGGATCTCTTACGCTTAGAACCAAAACCTCCCAGCTTGATTTTCAGGGGAGCCACTTTTTTGGGTTTAGGCTTCTTGGCATCAGGTATCCGAGGACTGCCTTTGGGCTTCCTCCGAGCATTGGGACCTAAAATCAGGAGAGAGCAAAGTAAGATGATACAATCCAAATACACATCACAGGGCAGAAGATGAGGAAAATAAAATGTTCTCCATCTAAGCTGGCTTCCCCATGTTCAGCTTCCCAAATTTCCCTCCTAAATCCAAAAGTAATTCCTCCCTCTTATCGTCTATCTTTGGGCTGACAGAATAGCATTTCCATATTTTGTCTGTCTTCGCCATCCCTAAGCCCACACTAGTCGCCCACCCACAAGTCTCACTTTACCTTTGCCCTCCTTGGTCTTGGCCTTGCGGATAGGCACCTCCACCGGGGGAGGAGGTGGTACAACTTCAGTAGCGGTCACCATGCTCTCCACCACAGCCACTGCTGCAGCTGCTGCTGCTGCCACTGAAGCCCCAGAACTGCCTTTGAAGGGGTTGTTGGTGCTGAATTCCCGCCACTTCGCACCCAAAACCATCATCATCTTGGAGACAGCAATCTTGGGGTTTTTGGCAGCAATGAGGGGTCTGGTGGAGAAATGAATGAGAACAGAAAACAGGGAAAAATTTAGGAGTAAGAGAGGGAAAGAGAAGTGAGAAGAGATTATAGACACCCTCTCCTTCCCTTGCCCCCGACCCTCCTGTTTACCGGACAAACTGGCTGAAGGCCTTATAGTTGGTGAGGGTGCGATAATCCTCCTCGGAGAACACATGGTCAATGTCTTCCATGCCCCAGTCTTCCAGAAGCTGAGCAGATGATTTAGGCTCCTGCAGAGAGAGCAAAGTCAAAGACCTGACTCCTAATGCCTACACCTGCTAAGGGAATTGGATTGAAACTAAGGTTTGCAAGACCAGAGTAATAGAGCTAAGAGGAAATCTTTAGAAATAGGTGGGGAGAAAATGTTCTAATGGGCAGAAGAGTGTCTGGGAAACAAAGGACAAACAGTACTGAGGATGAAGGTCCAGGTACCTTTGAATCATCATCATCGTCATCCTCCTCCTCTTCCTCCTTCCGCTTGGATTTGCTTTTCTTCTCTTTCTTGGGTCCAAGCTTCTTTTTCTTCTTCTTGCCAGGGGTATAGTCGCTGCCCTCACTGTCTGAGCGCAGAGCCACCTCTTCCTCCTCCTCCACAAACTCTGGCCCCTCCCCAGAGCTGTCCCCCAGCTGCCGGCATAAGAGCAAACGCTGGAGCAGGGAAGGGAGGAGAGGGAGACAGACACACACACGCTACACACATGCTGACCTCAGGATTGCCCTAAGGCTTGTCCCCAGGACCTGTGGCCTGCACTCCAGAGGAAGTTACAGACGCCCCGGCCCTTCAACCCTCTTCAGAGCTCCTCCCTTCTTCCTCTTATTCCCCCATCACATCCAGTCACCCACTCACCTCCTTTTTTTGGCGCTTGCTCTTAGGGATTTTAGGGTCCCGAGGTTTCTTAGGTTTCTTCTTCTTCTTGAGCTTTGGAGTCTCTGCTTCTGACAAATCCTCTTCTGGGTCCTCTTCGTTTTCTACATGTATTTGGCAAAGAGAGGAAGGTAAAGAAAAGATCAATAGCAAAGGTTAGCGCCTAATCCAGAGGCTTTAGACACTATTCCCCCACCTCTTGTCCCAGATTCCACTGAAGAGACTGCTATACACCCCACAGAAGGAAGCTGAGACTCAGGACAAAAAAACAGACAAAGAGAGAGCTGGATAGACCCGAAATAGGCCTGCCAGGCCAGACCAGACCCACCTCGGGCAGCTGTCCAGACCCCTGCCTCCTCTCCCTATTCCTAACAGGAGTCTTCTATATGCTTATCTTCAATGCAGCTAAATCAATCTGCTTAGAGTTAACCAAATAATACAAATAGGTCTAGCCCTCCTGTAACTGCCTACCAAGTACTCTATAAATCAGGGAATGAGAATGAAAGATCCTACCCAGATGGCAAAAACTAATGCATATATCTCACCACATTCCCAGAACAGTATCAGTTCAGGGGTCCCAGAAACCACACCTTTCAACCACCCTTTTGGGTCATCACAGATCAAAAGAACCAGAACCTCCAAGTCCCAGGTTCTGTTGCCAGCCCAATCCCAAACATAATTTCCTTTTCCCATCTCCAGCTCTACTGTTCCCAGCTTCTCCTGGGTCAGTAGTCTCTTCTCCCCAGGGGCCCAAATCAGCCCAGCTGTCACCATCTCCTCCCCCCACCCCCATCCTCCTCCCATCTGGCTCCACCTCCTCCCCTGGCTGGGAGCACACACAAAGCCTTGGGTAATACAGAGAGCTCCTGGGCAGGGATAGGTGGGAAGGGGCACAGAGGGGGAGGAGAAGGCCAGGAGGCAGCTTCCTTTGTAACAGACATTCAAACCAGCACACCAGCTCCCTCTTCCCTCCTCCCTCCTCTTTCTCCTTCTTCCCAAGCCACCCCCGCCCAAGGAGGGGGGTAGTGGAGAAGGGAGTGGAGAGAAGGAGGGAGTGCCTCACCCACTGAGGAGAGGAAAAATGGCTCCTGACCGCAGAAGCCAGCCAGGGCACCCAGCTGCCAACATAGGACAGACAGGAAGTGGCAGGGGAGGGGGATGGGTTGAGAGAGGTAGCTGGGGAAAGACTACCCTGACGGAAGACTTCCCAAATTATTACCTGGTCAAAATGCCACCTCTCCTAACACCTCCTCTGGGATGACACAGTTCTCAAGCGGCTACCCTAACATCCAAGTCAAGGAAACCCAAGACAAGCATGAAGGTAATACTATGAGAGGGACTGGGTTACTCCCTCAATCCTAACTATTTTTTCAATCATCAGAGCAAAGATTTAATAAAGGTTCAGTGGAACTGTGGTCAGAGCATACAACCTTCTCCTCAAGTTTCTGATACCCAAATGATTTACCATGCGGCATGGGAGCCCACAAGAAGTCTCTGAAACTCAGTTACCTCATCACCCCCACCCGGAGTCCAGAGCACAGATCCTAAGCCACCTCTTGCCACCTATCCAATATTTGGGAGTCATGTCCTCACCAAGAAAAAAGGACAGTCCCTAGATGGTGGTGGACAACAATATGCTTCCTTCAATCCTACACATGCTCTTAGCAACTGACCCTCAGAACTAGCCCTAAAGTGCCTCTGGCTCCACCCTTCCTGAGAAGGCAGATACTAGGGAACATGAGACATTAGGCTGGACAAAGCACCATCAGCCTCCCCCCACTCAGCCCAGGATCAGGCCAGGCACAAGAAAGCCCCTCCCATTCCCTTGGGAAGGGAACACCAGTCAGGATCTCACCAGAAAGAATCATTTTCTTCAAGGGCTTCTTCTCAGCAATCCCTATGTCCCCACCCCCCATTCAACCAGCTACATCCCTGGGGTTTTCCTCTTCACTACCTCCATAAATGCTGCAAGTGGAGACAAGGACAACCCATGCAGGCAGAGGAGACACCTTCCAATCCACGTAAGACCCCCAAACTACTCAGGCAGATAAGGACTGACACTGGCGTGGCCAGCAGCAAACTGGCTCAGATATAGAGGAGGATTTGGGAAAGGGGCAGGAATGGGTGTGGCAAGTGGGAAAACTGGGTCATGCTACAGCTTGGGGCACAATTCACCTGGGCAGCCCGCACATCTCCCAATAAACATGGGGGCAACCCCAGACCAAGGGGCCAGCGGGAAGCTAAGATGTGCAACCAGCTCTACTCTGGCGGGATGTCACTACTTCTCAGGCCCCTCACAGAAAAGATGGAATCATGACTACCACTCCACCACCACCCTGGGCAATAGCACAGAAACCTGCCACCCTGCCCTGCAGTGAGGAGACTCAAGCCTAAGTTTTTTATCCCAACAGCTGAAGACTCAGTAACAAGACTGACCACTCTCCTAAGTGGCCTCAGGTGGAAGTGAAGACTTCCAACTCAGAAAATACCAGATGTAGAAACAGCTCTCTCCCAGACCACCTCAACTTGCCACTAGAGCTGAGGAGAGAGGAGGCAGAAGTGAAAGATGGTCCATGGGAAACAGAAACAGGACCAGCAGGCTCCAGAATGAAAAATAAATAAATAAACGTAAGTGGAGAGTATGAAGAAATGGCATGTAGAAAAAAAAAATTAAACTAGAAAAAAAGATCAAGGAAACAAGCAGGTGACTTAGCTGGGGGTTCTGAAAGAGAAACAGACCAGAGAGACATCCGCTTAGAAGCATGACATCAATCATCATTTGGGGACAGACAAGGGCTACTCCAATAAGGCAAGGTGGTTATAACCATACAGGTTTGGCCAGTTCAAGGAGCCACCCCAAAATACAGACAGCACAACCCCCAACACACCTACACAAACACTTCACACCATCAGCCCAAATCCCAGGCTACCTGCAGAGACAGAAATCTCTAGGGGGGAAAGCCTGGATTATGTCCATTTGCCTGGAGGACCGTGGCCAGAGTGTCACCTCCCTTCTCTTACACTTCCTAGTATGTGGGTCAGGCTAGTACATGCTGCCCCTCACCCCATCACCTCCACCCAGCTCCAAACGTTCCCGCAGTCTGCCTGGCTCACAGAGCTCTCCATCTCGGCTAAGGAGCGCACTTCAAACTTCGCACAGTTGAAACAGCACAGAAAACTGGTAACTGATCAGAAGCTAAAAATAATCAGATAGAGAGTAACCAGCACTCCCTCTTTCCTTTCCACAGCAGCAGCAACCACAGGATCCCAGCTAGCGGAGATGCCCAGCTGGTCTCATCAAAAGGCCATCCTCAACCCCCTCCCCGCCACCACGCAGCCTCCAGGGGCCCCAGCTACCTGCATTCCTCCGAGAACCCACACACCGTCATGCCTGCCGGCCCAGAGAGCTCCCTCAACTGGGAACTGCAGAGCATTCCCGAAGACAGACAGTGCAGCAAGCTGGCATCTCCGTCCTCGGGCCCCAGGAGACACATGGCTCCCCCCACCCCCAAGAGCTCCGCAGAAGGGAGCCACTCCCTTCGGGTGCCCTCTACACCTCGGGCTGCACGGAGAGAGAGAGAAACTCAGCCCGGTCTCACCGGAATCACTAGGGAGGGCCCACATGCCTCCTTCCTGCCCGGGGCCCTTGGGGAAGACTTACCTGGGTGGGGTGGGGGCAGGCTGTTGTTCAAAAGTGCATCCATATCCTCCTCTTCGCTGCCCGCGGAGCAGGGGGACGGAGAGCCCAGGCCCGACGCCATCCCCTTCCGCTCCCGGCCAGGGAACC
>NW_005366017.1:447027-452217 GCF_000412655.1 Myotis brandtii | reverse complement strand
CGGCTGAAAAGGGGCATCCCTTGGGGAACCTCGCGCTCTCCTCACCCCGGAGCCGCCGCAGGTCTCGCAGGGTCCGGCCTGGTGTCACTCCCGCTCCGGCTCCTCCTCACCGCGGCCGAAGGGGGGAAAATGGCTCCGGCTCCGGCGTCGCCTCTTAAAGGGCCCGAAACACCGGCCGGGAAATCCCACCGCACAGGCCCCGCCCCCCCACGGACAGCCCATAATAACCTCAACCAACTCCAACCCCCCCTCCACTACCGCCACCCTCCTCCCTAGGTCTCCCGGGCAACCCCCGCCCCCTCGTCGCTCAGGCAACCATTGGCCACGCCCCCTTCGAGCGCGCGCGCGTGTCACCGGGGCAACCACCCACCTCCTGGCCATCCCATAATACACTCGGACACCACCACCACCACCACCCCACACACACACATACTCCATACACATATATACCAAGGCTGTTGACACCTGATAATATTACAGACCTTTTGCAACTAACCCTTACCCCCCAGATATCCCATAATAGGCATTCTTTGCCAACTTCTTCACAGTTGGCTCTAATGCTAGCATCCCATAATAATTCGTCCGTCACCTTTCCCTCCCCATGGCCATCCCATAATAAGCACCCGCCCAGCACTTCAGCCTCACAACCCATAATATTCATCCCCAGCCCCCACAGACATCCCATAATAACCACTCTTCATCCACCCCAATTTGATATCCCATAATAGTCAGACACTCACCCCCCACACTACAACGGACACTTCGGCCTCCTCCCACACTCACCCCTTAATAATCAGTCTGCCACTTTCTATACTGACATCCCATAATAACCAACCCCCTGGAGCTGCCCTCAACCCCTGCAGGCTAGGGATCCTCACACCACCACCCTCAACCTTTACACACTCACTCCAGCTCCACAGCCCATAATAACCACTCCTCTCCTATCAAAGAGATAGCCCATAATCATTACCCGTCCTACTGTCACTCTACAGATGACATCTAACCTCCTTTCCTTTAACACTGGAAAGATAGCTCATAATTTTTACTCCCCCACCCGTACCCTGACATCCCATAATAACTGCAGGGAGCCGGTGGTCAACCAAATATACCATAATACTCCCAGCACAACCCATAATGCATCCCATCCCATATCCTTCATCTCCACTCCGCCACCCCTATACCTTCCCAGCCATGCATCCCATAATATTCATATTCATACCTCCCCCATCTCCAGATGCTGAAAGTGTCTTCGAACACTTACAGCAGCCAGGGTGAAGTAGGCTGCCCAAATGCCTCGTCCCTGCCCCAGCTTGTACACACCTTCACCCCTTCTGGCCCAGAGTAGTATCCTGGCATA
Organism: Myotis brandtii; assembly: GCF_000412655.1. Lineage (NCBI taxonomy): Eukaryota > Metazoa > Chordata > Mammalia > Chiroptera > Vespertilionidae > Myotis > Myotis brandtii. Next base: position 450,860 of record NW_005366017.1, on the reverse strand, counting down.
AATAAAGCTTCTTGATGTCTAGGACAGACCCTAGCTTCCCTTATCCCCTCATTTCCAGACACTCAGGAACTGAGAATCAACTCCACCCAAGCCCACCAAAATTCAGATATCTCCAGACACTTACGTACAGGACTTAAGTTTTGGGTAAGACCAACCAAATACCATACTGACCAGATGAACTATTTACATTAAGTTTAATTCATCCCAAAGCATCCCCAAAGAAGTCCAAACTCCCATCTAAAGACTATTTCTCAACATTCCAGCAGTGTTCTCCCCACCTAACTCCACCTCCCCAGGTCACTAACACCCCTAGGCCACTCCCATGGGTGAACATCCTATCATGATGTGAACTGAGGATCCTTCTATATACACACCAAGAGTCAAGGCCTACTCTGCTACTCAATCGCTACTCACACTCATTCAAGAGATGTTGACAGAGTACCTAGCAAGGCACAGAGCTGGGAAATGCAAGGACCACAGGTACCTCCTTCCAAGAAGCATAAACAGCCAAATAAACTATGAGACCAGATAGAATAACTGGTGTCATGGGAGAACAATTGAGTGCTAGTTCCAGGTATCTTGTTACAGAGAATAAAACAAATCCCAACTAGTCTCAGGGGAGGTCACATCCCAGTAGAGGTTCTTGGTGGTCCTTGTAGAGGCTAGATTCTAGAAGGTATTCCTAAATGGATGGATGGTCAAGATAATCTGTCTGTTCCCTACACACTAAGGGGTTTTGATTGGAAAGTGATGTTCATCCAGCCAGCATTTCTAATACTAAAATTCTATAATATCCTCATGTGCTTCCTTCTTGAGTGACTCGTCAACATGCCAGAACTGTTATCCTCATTCTTAAGTACCAAATTCTGCTTACCCTCAACATCTCATGTTTTTTCAGCCACTTTCTCATTTTGTATCCTGAAGTCTCATATTACTTTCAACTGCCCCCCATCCTCACTTCATTGAGGCCCCATTTTCCACCCCCCAAAAAACCCTTTGTTGTATAATATTCACCATCTTCCCCTCCGCGTGTACATGTCAACATTCCAAGATGCCTTCTTCATTCAATTATGCCACAAAGTAGCTCCCAATGTATCCACCCCCTTCCCTAACTGTGCTGGAGAGTCCAATCTTAAATCCCTTTGGCCCTCAGAGAACCTGAGCCCATAAACCTATCACTTTGCCCTTCTCTCTGCTCTCTTGTGCCTTTTTCACACAAGTCCAAGACCTACGGCGGTGGGACAGGTTGAAGAGAAACCGGAAGTTCCTCCTAGGAGGAGCCCTTCCTGACCAGAAGTGAGTGGGAAGAGCTTCAGACCATCTCTACATTGCCCTCCTGATCTCACTTCCCTAGAGAAAGGGCCTGGCCAGATGATTCCACTCCCCTCTGGGAGCCACAGGACTGGAGAACTGGCAAGGAGAAAAGAGTTCAGAAGAGGCAAAGCTTGCTTCTGGAAATCACTATCCCTTTGCTTCTAAGCAGAGTACCAGAGACACTGATAAGTCTTCCCACCAGTTCCTGCCTGACTTAATTCCCTGGTCCACCCTTTTGCTACATCCATTGTGACATGCAGGCCATTTCCCCCATTCCACAAGGCTACCAGAGTCTTCCTCATTCAGTTCTCTTAACACATTGTATGCGGGAGACGTATTTATACGTTTTATAAATACGTTTCCTGCATACAATGTGTTAACTTAAAGATTGGGCCCCATTCATTTGTGCAAATCCTCCCCATTCTTATTCTGAGCACTAAGAAGGGACCTTGTGCTCCTCATCTGGGGGAAAGGAGGAAGCTCTTTTAAGATACCTCCTTTCAAGAAGTTTCTCCTTCCTATATAGAGCTGCCAGACACCGATTATGTCCTTCCCTCTCCCCATTTCTCCAGGGGATCTAGCCTGCCTCGGGGCCTCAAATTCCCTTCTGTAAATCTCCATCTGCCCTTTTCTTCTTCTATGTTTACCACATTACTACAGTGATTCCTCATATAAACCAGGAAGAGAGTCTTATAATGGTAGTCACAGCCTGTGATGACAAATGCTGGTGGTCCCCTTTGTGCACCACAGCCCTCTGCCCCATCCCTATAGGTTCTACCAACTTACCCTCTTGCTCCTCTTACTCTCCACCTCTCCCTCATACCACAAGGAAAGGGTGAAAGTCCCTTCCTCTCCTCTGGCGTTCCAGAGAGGGCTAGGACGTGTGTGTTGGTGTGTTGCTTTTGTGGTCTTTATTCATCTATGCTCCCCACCCCACCCCCCCATCCTGGCTCCAAGCTACCCTCCCAGATAAATTATAAATAAACCACTAGCATGATTGGCCCTCAGGGACGAAGGGTGGGATAATCTCCTGATTAATGTATCCAGGGGGACAGCCTCTCTAGCCAGTTACCTTAGAGTTCTGTTTGCAACCCATGGTACAGAAGAACCTAGAATAATACGCAGAGTAGTTGTTCATGGAGTTTTCAGCACATGCTCTGTATGTAGTTCCTCCTTCTATATCTCTGTTCTGTGTGAGCCCTAGAAACTCTGCTTATAAGAGATGGAAGGGACTAGTGTTCTCTTGCTCTGTCAGAGAAAAATTGATTAGGGAAGAAAAGCCACAGTGACAGTGCGTTCTGATGGCTAGACAGGATGCAGGTTGTGCAGGGTTTGAGGGGTGATGGGCCAGGCATTTGTCCTTCAGGACCCCACCCAGCCTCTCTCCCCTAGGTGTGACTGCAAGGTGGCAAAGACCCCCTGGCCCACCCCCCCCCACCTTAGCGATGGTCCCAAGGGTCAAATCCAGGAAGGCAAAGAGGGAGAGGAGGACTTGGGTCCTGTGGGCCTCCAGGAGCACTGCTCCCTTTGGTGTCCACACAGCCGGAGCCCAGCGTGCTCACTGTCCGGCCAGTCCGTGTGCAGCCCTGGACTCAGCAGCCCTGCAGCTCACAAGCTGTGAGCCACAAGGACCCAGGTGTCTGGGTTTCAGAGGTGGTAGCTCCCGCCTGCCCCAGGGGCCCCTTCAAACAGCTGTCACCCAAGAACCTCTCCAGCCAGTTACCCTTGCCAGGCCTCAGGTCTGGCTCCAGGGCTCACCCACCCTCCCAGCTCCTGCCCTCTTCCTTCCTTTCCTCTCCCCTCCCCCCTCCCTAAAGCTTCACCTACCCTGTACAACCCCACCCAGCTGTGCAGGGCACATCCCATAATAATCCTTCTCCTTGCTGGCCCCCACCCCCCCAAAAAGGAGAGGCGGCCATCCCATAATAGCCACCCACAGGAGACATTCCGCGGTGACCGCCCCCTCCCTGCAGAGCTGCCGGGAGCAGCCATCCCATAATAGCCGGCCGCCTGTTTTACTGGTTAAGGCTGTGGAGGGAGCTGGAGAGGAAATAGAGGGGAGGGGGGAGGGGAGAGGGACCCGGGGCCCCCACTTTGGGGACGGGAAAGGAGAGTGGTCCAAGGGAATAGGGAGACCCGGGCCCCCGGAGATGAGAGGTGTGGTCCACTGGCCATCACAGCCCTGCTTTGGGGCTTTCTCCCCATCCCTAGGGGCTGCCTTCCCCTCGTGCAGGAGGTGGCTGCTAGTTAGGGGAGATGCCTCGATGGGTTGAGGTGCCTGAGTGTGTGTGTGTGTGTGTAGGGGCGGGTGCTGGATTTCAGGTGGTCCCCTTGGGCCGTTTGAGAGAGAAGCAGACCTTAGAGAAGATGGCAAGAGAGTGAGGGATTTGGGGGGGGGGCGTTAGAGAAGAGCGGCTCAGGCCCTCCCCATTCTGCACCACCATCCCATAATAATCCCCCAGCCCCTCTCCCCCTCCCACCCACGACATCCCATAATATCATCTGGAGAAGCAGTCCCC
>NW_005366017.1:441372-446892 GCF_000412655.1 Myotis brandtii | reverse complement strand
CCTTCCACCACCACCCCCCCTTCCCGCCCCGCACCCCTTCCTCCCGCCTCCAGTTGGAGCCGGGCCTCACCAGCCCATAATATTCCCCAGTCTCCTAAGGCTGCTCCAGCCCATAATACTCTCCTGTCTCCTAAGGCCTCGCCATCCCATAATACTGCCAGACGCCTGACCTGTGGGCCAAACCCCAGCCCGTTGCACACATCGAGGCTGTGTCAGCGCCGCCAGCCTCGCTCCCGTCCCTCTCCGCCCTCCTGCCCTGGGCCCCTCTCCGGGCCCCACCCTGTGCCTGCCTGGGCCCTGACTTCCCCTCCAGCCTCGCCCTTTCTCCTTCGCCCGGTTCTCCATCCCAGGCCCCTTTCTTTCCCACTCAGGTACTTCCACCCACGCCCCGGCTGTAGGTGCTGAAGCCCAGCGGGGAGAGGGTGCCCCCAGAGGGCAGCCGGCCAGGCCCTGCCCCTGCAAACTGTCTGCTTGACCTCGCACCATGGAAACCACCAGCCTGGCCCCAGTCCGCATTGCTGGGTGAGGATCCACCTGGGGCCCTCACTGTCTTCCAGAAACCCTTCCCTTGGGCATCACAATGGCATGTTCTTGTGGAAAAGAGCTCCCTTTTGGGGTGCCCCTCAGGTGCCTTTCAAAGGAGAGCCCATTGACCCTCGCAGCAACCCAGTGAGTAGGTATTCCGATCCCCATTTCGCAGAGGAGAAAACAGAGGTTCAGAGGCTAAGACACTGCTAAAGTCACATCGCCAGGAAGTATCAGAGCTGACACGAGTACCTAGGTTTTTCGGATTCCCAAGTTCAGAGAACCTTTGGGACTCTCCAAGACCCCTGTGCGGAACTTCACTTCTCAGTGCGCTCTCTGCTCCCCAGTAAGGGGCAGCGGGCGGAGAGTTACCCAGTCTCTTGTCTCCAGGGTCTCTCCATTCTGCACCACCATCCCATAATAATCACCTCACCTCCTCCTTTCTCCCACAGGACCCCACGTAGCCACCCGTGAGGCTTGCCCTCAAGATGGTTCAGGGCCAATAGAAAGGCACCTATGCCCCTCCGGGTTCCCTTACTTCTCCCCTGGTTCTCCTGAATTTTTCATTTCAAGACCAACGATCACTCCTCCCCTAACTCATCTCGCCATGCAGTGGACCAGCCTTTGGAGACAGACTTTGTGGAGAACCCAGAGGAGGTCTCTTTCGTTTAGTTGGTAGATCATCAAGAATGCTGCCTTGGAGATGTTGGGCACCTCCTCACTGGGGAAGGGACCTTCGGCCAACTGCACAGAGGCTGAGCCATCCTGCTTGAGCGTGCCCCCGCCACACTGTGTCCGGCACAGGGGCCTGAGGCCAGTGTAGAGGGAGGGACAGGCGTGCTGTCGGCTGAGTGGGCTAGAGCAAGGAGGAAGCGCTGGGAAAGGAGGCTGAGATGGTACAGTAGATCCAAGGTGAGACTTCAGTCAAGAGAGGTGAAGGAGAGGTGACTTACATGGGGGAGGAAAGGGGAGAAAGGAAAGTAGGGAAGGGTGAATGTCATAAAGGCAGGGATGAGATGAGAAGTGCCAGGAAGGGGAGATACAGTAGGATGTTGGGGAGCCAAAGAGATACTGTACCACTTCCTGGTTGTGTGACCTTAGGACCTTAACTTCTCCAGGGTGTCTCATCTGTAAAATGGGGTAATAATCATCCCTAACTCAGTGAGTTGTTGTAATAAATTAGATAATGCATTTTAAGCACTTAGTTGAGATCCAGGCATTCAGAGAGCATTTTAAAAATTTGTTAAAGCTCTTCTCCCTCCATTTAAGTTTTCCTCGTTTCCCGCCTTTGGATTTTCCTATACTTCAACTGAGATAACTCCAGGGCATGGACTGTGGAGCCCCCACATGTTGTCTCCATCATACAGTCCACTCAGTAATTGGGGAATCCTGTGAAAATGGTGATGGCTATGGGTTTTCTTAAACTTCCCCAGCCTGTTACTTGTGAGCTTCGGTCATTTCTCCTCTGCCTCTCTGTTCTTGTGATGGAAACCCTTGGGGTGTACTGAATGTGGGGAAACAGTCCACCAGAGCTGAAACACCAGAGGTTTCACATTGGAGACAGCCTACTTCATCCACCGCCACAGGCCACGGTCACACTTTTTCTGGACGATTTTAACAGCTCCCTGACCAGTCTTCCTTTCTCCTTAGACTCTCTCCACCTGATTTCCTACGGTTTATCCCACACTATGTCAAGGTTAGCAGAACCTTCAGGGGCTTCCGTTGCCCACTAAATGAGCTGCTAACCTTACTCTGCATCTCCCCCACTTTTTAAAAACTCACCTGAGGATACTTTTTCCATTGAGTTTTAGAGAGAATGGAAGAGGGGGAAGGAGAGAGAGAGAGAAACACATTGATTGGTTGCCTCCAGAACTTGCCCTAACCAGGGCTGGGAATTGAACCCACTACCCAGTTACATGCCCCTGACCCAGAATTGAACCTGAGACCCTTTGATACTCAGGCCAACACTTTAACCACTGAGCCACACCGGCCAGAGCTTACCCTGCATTCTTGCATCTTCTGTCTTGAATGGTAATTATAGTTGATTTGTTCTTTTGGTCCCACTGGATAGAAAACTACTTCACAGCAAGACCCAACTGTTCAACATTCCACAAATATTTATTTGTTCTTTTGTTCTAAGCTCCATTCTAGATGCTGGGGAATACATCAGAGAACCATCAAACAAAAATTCCTGCCCTCGGGGAGCTTACATTCTACCTGGGCAGGGGGAGGAGACAGACAATAAATTATAAAAATTATAATAAATAAATAAGTAAATTATATAGTCTGTAGAAGATACTTGCTATGTTAGTTTTAATTACTTTGGAATTTATTCATGTATCTGCATATAAAAATAATCAAGTAGTTTTTAAAAATTGTGTTCAGTTCTGTTTGTTAATCCCAGGGTTGGAAGGGCACGAGTCCTGAACCCTAAGCATGAGGCAAGATGGAGCAGGTGCTAACCTCCAGGCCTCTTTGAGAACAGCAGGAGGTGAGGGCCTGTGCCGGGTCTCTAAGCTCCCGCCAGATGGTGGAAGGCCCAGACTTCGAGGCTATGACGGAGGAATCTGGGTCAGTTCTCTGGTTTGGCCACCAGGGGTCATTTTACACCTGTAAATCACCATCCGGACGGATCACATAGAGACACACAAAAGGCCCAGAGATACACACAGGAAAACCCTGACACTGGCAGGAGCGCGCGCGCACGCGCCCACGCACACACACACACACACACACACACACACACACACACACCTGGCAGGAGCGCGCGCGCACGCGCCCACGCACACACACACACACACACACACACACACACACACACACAGAAACATACAGCATTGAGAGACAGGCATAGAAAGGCATGCAAGACCTAGGCACGCAACAACTCCCTCGCTAATGTCAGGGTCTCAAGATGTCCTAGTGCCAACTCTGCAACCCCTACCAGCTCCCGACTCCGACTCCGGTAAAAAGGGAAGAAAGCAGTAGGTGGTCCGTAAACCAGTCTTCCATTTCCCTCGCCTCCCGCTTGCTAAGAACAGCCAGCCCATTCCTGTCCTCCCATCACACTCTAACTTCCCTGTAAACTTCTTTCCTGGCTGTGGCACAGTTCCTGTTCCCTCAGGGAGAAGCCCCACCCCCTCCTCCTGAGTGTGTGTGTGTGTGTGTGTGTGTGTGACCAGTTCTACACCCCCCACCCCCCTTAGGGCTGCAGCTCCAGCAAGCCCAAGGCCATGTTCCATTTGGTGTGCAGCTCCTACTGTCCCACCCCACCCCCAACCCCAAGCCTTAAGGGCTACAATTACTAATTGATTTGTTGAGCATTGCTCTCTTCCACAGCAATAAAAAGCACTCTATATAATGCCCTGGGAAGAAGTTACACAAGAACTTTAATACTTTAGTATAGGTATAGTTCTCAAAGTGTGATCTGGGGACTGACTCTTTGACAAGTCCATGAGGTCAAAGCTATTTTCATAATGCTATTGTCATTTGTTCTTTTCACTTTCATTCCATCACAAGTATACAGTGGGGTTTTCCAGAGGCTTCATGAAAGATATCATTGCTCTCACAGCTAATGGAATGTGTGCCTATGTATTTCTGTTTTTTTAAACATGTTTTTTATTTATTTTAGAGAGGGAGATGGAGAAAGAGAAACATCGATGTGTGAGAGAAACATGGATTTGGATTGGCTGCTTCCTGCACGCCCCCCTACTGGGAATCCAGACCAAAATCCTGGGGATGTACCCTGACCAGGAATCGAACCAAGGACCTTTATGGTGCATGGATGATGCTCAACCAGCCGAACCACAGTGGCCAGATCTGTATGCTTTGAAAACTAAATTGAATTTCTAATATGGTAAGTATCAAAAGAACAAAGTATATGCAAAAGCTCTTTGGAATTCTCAATTTTTAAGGGTGTAAAGGGTCTGAGACCAAAAAATTTGAGAACTGCTACTTAGTACAAAGAATTGTTCCCTTATTCTAGATGAAGCTGTGAGGAGGGGTGTGTGTGTGTGTGTGTGTGTGTGTGTGTGGCAGGAGTAGACTTAGGATCTAGAATGGAGGAGGTCTTGAAAGGGGGTTGGAACATAGGATAGAAAAGACCTAGAAAGGGGAACAGGGATCAAGATTTTGGAGAAAAGAAAACCTTCTAACTCACAGTTTTGCCCTGCCCCCAACCACCCCATGATGGAGGTCAGGTCTAAATTATTACAAGTCTTGAAACAAGAAGGAAACCAGTTCTGTCTTATCCAATGAACTCTTGTATTTGCCTCAATGCGGGGAGGGGAAGCCCAGGTGGGAATGAAATGTGGGTGGCATCTATGGCCCTAAGACTGCTGTGGTCAGTCTAGAGCCAGGACGTCCATTTTTTCTGCTACATCTACTGGCGCTGGGCAGTGTTTCAAGTCCCCCGCAAGGGCATTTCACCCATTCCTCTGCCCCTGCCTTGGCAGGCTCACAGCACCACCCCTTCCTACAGACTGGGGACGGGTCTTCTTTTCTGTGCTCATCATCACCACGAACTTAAAGAGGACATTCCCACCAGCACCCTCCCTTCCCCGTGCCCCTTGCTCCCACACGTTGCTCCTTCTGCATTTATGAGTTGGAGTTGCCACCCAGAAATCCAAGTGTCGGATCCACCGCCCTCCTGTGCGCACCCTGCAAGTTTTCCACTGCGAGAGGCGCGAGGGGATGGAGGTGGGTGTAACCGGGCTAGGGCCCCATGTTCCTTTAGAGGACAGAATCCTCGGGGATTGGCGTCCGGGGATTGGAATGCCTGATCAGTCCTTGGCTGGAGGCAGCAGTCCCGCCGGTGGGGGTGGTCTTCTGGGGCAGTTGGGCGAGCGTCCCTCCATCCCCGTTGGTGGCCGAGGTCCTGGTCCCGAGAGGAGAGCCCAGGCCGCGCAGGGTGTTGCGGAAGCCCTCGGCGCTGAAGTAGTACACCAGCGGGTCGAGCACGCAGTTGGCGCCCGCCAGCAGCACCATCACCATCAGCAC